>NC_055692.1:29071519-29371519 GCF_017639745.1 Melanotaenia boesemani
ATGCATAAGGAGCACCACCATAGGCCATCAGAATGAAACTCAAACTACACAGATGATATGTCCACTTTTCATCTACCAAAACTGAGAAAGAGAGAGGAAGTTCCAGATGGGAAAAGGTAGGAAGAGGGGGAGAATCTAAATTTCTGTGCCCAGGGTCTTTGTTATCTTGCGTAAAGCAGGTATTATGCTGACAGTTAACTGACAGAGCAGGCTTCAAGGGGCTGCTAAGGAAGAACTCAGAAGAGTTTAAGATGGAGATTAGCCATCACTGCCAAGGAGAGACTGGCTTTAACACTTTGTTACTTGGCAACAGTTTCATGGCTAAAGATAAGAAGCTGTTATGTTCTACACACACTTGGTTGTGTAGAAACTACATATGTGGCTAATGTAAATGTATGCTTTTAGGACTACAGATGAAAATTAGCCGTCTTCTAAATCTGGTGCACACATCTTTTCATTTTTGTAAAAGTGACTGCTGTTTGAGAATAGTAATTTTTAAAATTAAATAAAATACAATAAATACATACAACTGCTAGTCTTGATAACTGTTAAAGATGCAGCTGTTTAGAAGACACATTAGCGCTCATGTAAGCACCCACATACTCCCCCACCTACAAGACACTGCAGTATAAGGATGGTTGGACATTGCCAAGGACTTCCATCACAAGTGGAAATTTAACCACTGCCTGAGAGCAATCAATTGAGAACATAATTATCCTGCTACCATCAAACAGTGGGAGCTCCTTTCAAAATGATCAAGGACTATTCTCTGTGATGATAATGGCTGTCCATGCAAGGTACATGTTCAGGTAAGCAGGTTTTGTGTTTTGTATATGCATATTTCTCTTCTGCTCTTTATTTGTATCAGCTGCAGAGCTTGTAAATTGGCTATATTTAAATAAAAGTGGCTTGGCTTGACAGGTATGTCAGTGTGGGAGCACAGGGCAGAGTATCAGGAGTGTTTGTGGAGTCAGATTTTCAAGCAAGTACTTGACAGTGGTCTCCCCAACCTCCCCTGCTGTGTATCTGACATCCAAGCCCCTTATATTGTATGTTCCTTGGAGATGATGCCTACTCTCCGTGCCCTGACCTTATGAAACCGTATCCGTGCCGCCTGATGAACCATCAACAGAAAGTCTTCAGTTACAAACTTTAGCATACACAGAGTGGTCGAAAATGGTTTCAAAATATGGGTAAACATTTGGAGAGTATTCCACACCACTATAATGATGATCCCTGACAAGGTTCCGAAAATATTGTGTGTCCACAACTACTTACGTGAGGTGAGGCCTGACACATACACACCTCCAGGGTTGGCTGAGACAGAGGATGAAAACCACAGGCTTGTGGAGGGTACATGGAGAGTGGATGGCCTGGGAGCCATGCACCTTCTTCAACCAGGAAGATGTGGCACCAGTTCAATGGCTGCCACATCACTGAGAGACAACCTGAAGAGCTACTTTGTAACACCAGCAGGCCAGGTTCCCTGGCAGGATAACTACATTTTGACTTTAGGAAAAACAATTAAAAATACAGGGTATATGTTTGTTCATGTGTATATGTGTGTGTAATATCAAAATATAAACAATGGGGTACTAAACGGCCCTGTGACCTTAATACTACTCCAAATGCCCCGTGACGTACCATCATCTCTCTCTAGCGTTCTCAGAAAGGTATTCTGACTGCGATGAGGCCTGTATTGATGAGTATTCTTGTGTATAGGTTTGAGAAGTTGGAGTTACATGGTGAGGTTGTTAATAATCTGGGTGAGTGAGTTCCTTTCTTTGACAGATTTCCAAACATGACACAAGACAAAACACAGATTCAATAAAAGCCCAATAAGAGTTTTCATTGTTCTGCCAACATGAAAGAATGAAAACTTCTGCAAACAAAACAAAGACTGATGGCCTTGTTTGCACACAGCTTCACAGTTTCCTTAAAAATTCAGTGTGGAGTCAGTGATGATCCCAAAGCATTTATAAGACTGCACTTTCTCGAGCTTGTTCTTTAAAAATGACTGAATTAGGCATATTGGCATTTTTACTTTATTCTTCCAAAGGGTAAATATTTTTTACACCATTGCACTTGTTTAACAGACAACAATAGCAAACAAAAGAGCAACATCAATAACAACAGACTTAACACAGTAGTCTGAATGATGCTTTGAAGAAGTAGCAGTAGGGAGGAGTAACATTAAGACCTTTGAGAAGTAAGAAGTAAAGTCTGCTCTGTCCTTTCTTGTAGACAACCTCAGTGCTGTATTTCTAGTCTGTTGTCTGACTCACCTCCCAGGTATATATCCCCCACCATTGCCTCTTCTCCCAGGATGGAAATAGAGCTTCAGTTACTTCTTTTCTTCTTAAAATCTGTCTTTCATTTTGTGTTTAAGATGAGGTGATTGTTTCCACACTGTTCCACTGTCCAGTTCTCTGTACTCAGCTTCATGTCCATCACTGGTACAACCCACAACTACAGAGAAATCAGAGTATTTCTGCAGATGACAGGGCTGAGAGTTATTTGGAAGTCTGGGGTGTACAGTGTGAAGAGAAATTTTTAGAGTACAGTTCCTTGTAGTGCTCCTGAGCTGCTGACCATCACCTCAGACACACAACCTTTCAGTCTCACTAACTGTGGTCTGTTTGTTAGGTAGTCATAAATCCAGGTGGTTATGGAGACATCAGCCTTTTTTTTCTAGAGATTTTCATCTTTTAAATTGTTTTTTAAATATTAATTCATGAATGGCAGAGAATTTCCTACAATTTAACATTAATTATTGTTCCTGAAGACAACAGAGATAATGTCATCTAAACTGCAGAATTTTAATCCCTTTCTCTTTGTGAGAAATATGGGTGTCCTTTTTACTCTCAGCTGTATTTTAGTCCTCATATTAGTAATGTCACAAAGACAGGATTTTATCATCTAAAACATTGCCAGAGTCTACCCATTTCTCTCTCTTGCCAGCAACATAAGTTTTTATTTCTATTAAATTAGATTATTGCATTGTCCTGCTCTTTGGTTTTACCCAAAAGAGTATTTCCTACCTACAATTAATCCAGAACTCAGCAGCACGTGTTCTGACGAGGACCAGAGGGCGGGAACACATCACAAGAGTTTTAACATCGCTGCATGGACACCTGTGCATTTCAGGATTGATTTTAAGGTTCTTTTATTGGTTTATAAATGTCTTAATTGTCTTTATTTATCTGATCTGATTTTAACCTATGAGCCTTTGTGGACCCTGAGGTCTACTGGTACCGGCCCTTTAATTGTTCCAAATGCTAGAGCTAAAACTTATGGCGAGGCCTCTTTCTATCATTAAGACCCTTTTAACTGATTTTTATTTATGTTTGATTTCATTTTATTATATTTATTAGCTCCTTTATCTGTATTTTTATTCTTCTTGATATTATTTGTTCTTGATGTTTTTATGTTTATTTTATTTTATTTATTTTGTTTTACATCCAGTGCTTTCCTCATGGGGATCCTCCACACTGGTGGCTTTGCCTGCTTGGTCTGCGGGGCTGTTGCCACAGTGATCACCCTTTTGTTTAGATGGCTGGGGCTCTGCACTGCAGCCCCCTGGCTCCCTGCAGTGGAGCCCAAGGACCACCTGGTCACTGGTGGGCTGGCGTCCGGTGTAAATAAAGCCACATGATATTGTTTCTTCACAGCAGCATCAAGAGTTAAGCCAGATGTTTATTTCTTTTCACATTTGTATACCTACATTCAGTTAAGACAGTGGTTCTCAAACTGGGGATCTTGACCTTCATGAGGGTCAAGAGATAATCTCAGGGGCTGCCAGATAATTGTAAAAAACATATAGCCTACATTTATCAAATAAATTTGGGATTGTTACCAGGGCTGTCAAGAATTAAACCATTAATGAAGAGATAAAGCTTGGTAATTAGTGCCTTAATTTTAACACATTAACAACAAAGTTACTACACATGCCAAATTAAAAATCAAAATTTGACATGATGTCTCCTAGAGAAGCTGATTTTAGGCATGTAGGTGCCTTGTCACAGCAGTGAACCACCAAAAACCACTTTATCCCCTTATTTATGAAGCTTCTAATAGCTTTACAGCCTTACATTTAGAGGATGCTGCAGGATGACTCATTTGATATTTCACACAATTATTCACTAAGTGGTCACATGGGACAACAGAGACAGAAAAGAACCATTAGCGGGTATGAGTGTATGTTTGCGTGTGAATTATTCTTAAATCTGAATTTGGTTGTGGTTGGGGTGGGGGCACTTTCAACACTCTGTGGCCTGAGGTCTCTGCAATGTTAATCTTGCTGTACTTGATAGTGTAGCAGAGAGATATTGTTGTAATCTCTATGTGTGGGGATAAGGCAGTTAAGGTTTAGTTTAACCTAAAGGGGTGGCAACGCCAACTGGGGGGAGGTTAACCCCCAGTAAATCTGAATGTAAGAAGCAGGTTTGAATAAATTCACCTTGGTAGACGTATTCCATACAAAAATAATATTTTATTAACAATTTTGTTTTAAAAGAACAGTTAAAAATATAAAACCTGACAATTCAACATTAACCTCTTGCACGGGGTTAGATCATATGGCAACTCAGTAAACAAAAGAAGGGTTAAGCCTAGTTTGGTTTGCTTCTGTTATTTTATTTAATAACTATTATTTTAACATGTTGACAGACCCCAGGAAGAATTGCTGCTGCCACACTGTGTCTAATAGAGATCCTAAATAATAAACTAATAACTTCATTCAATGTAGCTTCAATAACTGGTCGTCTGATATGCACTTTGACCATTTCCCGAATAGTTGAGTCATTCACCTCATCTTTGTCAATGGTTCTAATGAACTGCAGGATATGAGTTTTATGTGTGGTTTGAAATGCCTGATTCTCCAGTAAAAAGAGTTAAAGTCCCATCTGTAAGCTGTCTTTGGGAGAGACAGCTTCAAACTGAGACTGACAGGGCTATGATCAGATAATATTATGCCTGTAGCAATTAAAATCCCCCCCAATCAGAATGTAGCTTGGGTCATCATCTGGGATGAGGTCAAAGGCCTTGCTGAAAAAAGCTGAATCATTTGTGTTTGACCCATAAATATTGACCTGTGTAACATGGAGTGAATTTATATGTCCAGTTGCGATCAGGCCAAAAAGGCCCGATTTTACAGAAGAGAATAGCAACATCTCTGGTTTTGGGTGGAAAGGGTGACTGGTAGGCCTATGAAAACCAATTAGTCCTAAGTATTCTGTGCTGGTTGGCCGAGATATTGGTCTTTTAAAGAAATATAATGTCCCAGTGATTTCAAATAGGAAAGAATTTTGTCATGTTTAATTGGGTTACTAAAACTCCGGACGTTCCATGAGACCAGATTCTGAGATGTTATTTATTCAGTGACCCAAATACACAACATTCAGTCTGGCAGCCAAGAAAAAAACAGAAACAAAAAAACAAACACATCCACAGAAAGATCCCCACCCGTAGGTTGAAAACCAACTATTTAAATATTGTTGTGCCTGGATCTTCACTTGAGGTCTGAGAGTTTGGCTTGTAGTATTATATTCTCAAGCTCTTGTTCAGCATCTGAACTTTCCATTGCATCAATGCGCAGCTCCTAGTCTGTAGCATGCTTGATGGGGGACAGCCTCTCTGTGGTGGACAGCCTCTTGTCTAAAACTTTTCACAAGAGTGAAAGTGTAGCGGCTCTTGAATGGTTGCTGACGAATGATGTTACAGCAGGGATCAGGATCTGCACTTTTATTAAAGACACACACCTGCAAATAGCAGGAGGGGCAGTTAGATACAAACAGCAGCACGGTCAGACATCAACACGGTCTCCCCTCATTCCCCGCACAATGGTCTTCCAGCTTTTTCTTTTTTTTTTTTTACAAATAAAACTACAATAAAAAAATGGCTTTCAAGTTGTCAGTACACTTTAAACAATGTTAATTAATCCATCATAAACAAATGTCAATATGGAAGTAAATCAAAATGTTATACAGAAAGAAATATGTACTTATTTTCCTCTTAACATACAATGATAGTTAGTATTTTTGGGTCAGATGAAGATCCCTGTTAACCTCTTAATTCTCCACGCAAATATTTA
Source organism: Melanotaenia boesemani (assembly GCF_017639745.1). NCBI lineage: Eukaryota > Metazoa > Chordata > Actinopteri > Atheriniformes > Melanotaeniidae > Melanotaenia > Melanotaenia boesemani. Next base: position 29,077,611 of record NC_055692.1, read on the forward strand.
GCTCCGGTTAGAGTGCAGTCCACAATACAACAAGTAAGCTAACATTTAAAAAAATAACAGTTTTATAAAACACACACCTGCAAATAGCAGGAGGGGCAGTTAGATACAAACAGCAGCACGGTCAGACATCAACACGGTCTCCCCTCATTCCCTACAGCAGGCCAGAAAGCAGCGAGGGAAAGTTCCAGACGGATTTAATAACATTAACAAAACTTAATGCAAAGAAAAAAACTCAAAATACAGTTCGGCAGCTATTTAATAACTTTTATAAGGAGTTTAAACCAAAATAAGCTGCTTTTTCAAGTAATTAGCTTACAAAGAGAGAGACAGTGTTTCAACACGTCTTACCCGCACAATGGTCTTCCAGCTTTTGCCGCGAGGCTGAAAAAACGTCACACATACTGCTACGGTGCGTCGCTAATTAAGCCCCCCCCTTGCTACAACAGCCAACTAGGAACCTTGGCAACAGTACCAAACAAGCAAATGCTATCTACATGACAATAATAACTTCACAATAAAGGATACAGGTTTTGAGAACGTTCATACAATTAAATGATTATTAAATTTATATAGCAAATTTACTCAGCTACAAAAGCACATCATCCTCTTCCTGGTTCTTCAACAATGAAGCCAGGCTTGTATTGCTAGGTTTGTTGCTGCTAGCGTAAGCCACAGCTGCTCCTTTAAGGCCCATTTATGCTCTATGCAAAAGACAGATATGGAGCATTTTGTCCATCTTCTGTATTATTTGCGTGCGTAATTTGGTCCATTTTTGGGGCTTTTTCCAGATCCATTCCATGACAGAGCAGTATTACCAGAAACCGAGTGGCAGTGTTTTATGTCTCTTTCTGAGATTATACATTATGATCTCCTCCACCACCACCATTTCATAATTTATGTGTTCAGAAAAGACTTGCAGTAAAAAAAAGGGTTAGTTGTTCAAAAGAGTGGTTATATTTAAAATCTAACTGATATGCTGTGAGGAGCTCCAAAAATATCTATTCCTTATCCGTCTCAGTATGGCCCCACATTATAAATATTAATTACCATTTCAGTTATAAAAGTAATACTCTGCATTTTCAGAATGTAATTTAACAGTAAAATGTGCTGTGTTACTGTGACAACCACTTCTTTACCTTCATCTCTGGAATGTGGACTCTCCTGTCTCTTACCAGTCTGACTTCCTTACATCTTCCTCTCTCCCTCCCCCTCCATTCTACACATGTTTCTAAAACATAAAAATAACAGGATAAAAGACTTATAGCTTATGGCTCCTATAACTTTGCATAGTTTGTAACATTGTTTTAAATGTGCTGCTTAGCTTTATGAAATCACAGTGTGGGTGGAACAGAGGCTGTTTTTGTATTTGCTCTCTTCTTTTGTAGTCTGTATCCTGATTTCCTTGATTTCCCTCTGCCCCTTTGTATCCTCCTCTCTTTATCTATTAAAAAATCTATCTATGGAGGTACTTTGAAGGGAGACTAAGTAAAATGCATATTTATTTGTGAAATGACCCACATGTCTTCTCCCACATAAAAAAATATATATTACCAACTGGTTAAGAAAGTAGAAGCAGATTGAGACATTAAAGTGAGTGAAAAAAAATAAAGGTGGAAATATTGCAGTACTTGTCAAAAACATATGTTATTCTGGACACTTCACTGTTATGGAGAATATCTGTCTAAAGAGTTTACAAGTGATATATCTGGTAGTGGTTAAATTTAAACTGGCACTGCTATGGATGTTGCCTGTGGCATCAGCTCATCCACTGATAGGTTACAAGTGTGGCGAGGTGGTACGGCTATAGAAGAGATCAATCTATGAATTAAAAGAAAACAGAGTGACAATGCTAACTGGGGTGGTAAACCCCCAGGAAACTTAAAAACTAAAAAGGTAGGTCCAATTAAATGCACCACAGCAGATAGATTCCCAAAACAAGTTTATGTTTTATTTACACAGTTTCCTTTTAAAAACACAACAAATATATCTAAACAGCTGACAATTTCCCAAAGTACACTATATGCTGGGGTTTTTGGATCATACGGAGACCTCAGTCCTGCAAACAAAAAGGATTAATACATGCAAAGGAAAAATGGGTCACATGCAACAAACAGTTCAAATAAAAATGAGACTCAATGAAACCAAAAAAAACAAAATATTAACAGAATCTGGGCTGCATCCACCATAGTGATCTGTCTAGACTTTACCACTTGCACTGGGGTGTAAGAGCGGATTGTCAGTAGCTAACCAGTTGTCTGCCAGCCGATGGACCGGAGGCGCAGACAAGAATCCAAGCGGAGACAAAACAGCAGGGTTTCCACACACCCAATAACATAGGGCGCGCTAATCCCCATACCAGTAGCCACACCCCCTCCCGTGGGGAGGAGAGAGAACAGGCCAGTAGTAATGAACTGCTCTGGCACCAAACTCAATTACCAACACCACCGAGGTGGAACTGCCTGGTATGCGGCATTCAGCACCACCTAGACAGCCAGTGGACCGCAACGGATTGCAGGGGAGATGATGTTAACACTGGCACACAACCTGCCAGCATACTGCGCCAATTGCAGGGACAAACACCTGCCCGGATATAAAGGCACTCTACTCCGCCCAGCAATCAGTGCCATATGCATGACACCTTGCAATGGCAATGTGTGAGTGAGGAAATTGGAGTGAGAAAATCCCACTCCACTAGCACACCATCTTAACATATTCTTAGTGAACTCTAGATGTGGTGGAGTAGGATTTTCTCACTCTCACATTGCAACCCCATGGTGTGGCTCATATGGCACAGATTGCTGGGTGGAGTAGAGCGCCTTTATATCTGGGCAGGTGCTTGTCCCTCAGTATGCACTGTTTGCCGACAGTTGGTGTGGCTGATGAGGCCTGGTGTCAACGTTACCGATCTTCAATTTGTTGCGGTCCACTGGCTGTCGAGGCCGTACTGAAAGCCACATGCCAGGCTGTGTACTGCTTGGCCATGATTGAGCTTGGTGCTGGGGGCAGTTCATCAACCCCTTTCCCTCCCTGCGGCAGGAGATGCGTTGACATGGGAATTAGCGGTGCCCTACGCTACCGTGCGGACGGATAGGCTGCTGTCTCCTCCAGTCCGGGTAGGCAATTTACTCACACACCCGAACGCAAGGGGTGAATTATAAATGCAGCCCAAAATTTTGCTGATATTGTTTGTTTTTTTCTTTTGCTTTGCCAGCCTTAATTGTGATTTATTTGAAGTGTGCTTTGTGTTGCATACAGAGCCGGATCTAGTCTAGTCTTCAGTGGGCCCTAAGCAGAATAAGTTTTGGGGGCCCTATGCCTTCATGCCATGAACAAAGTTTTTGGGTAGATGTGACACCCTTAGTCATGGTATATTGTATGTTAACTTAATTAAAACACTCTAGGACACTTTATTGTGCAACATTATTGCCTATAAAGTGCTGTTAATTAGGCTCCATAAAGCTGCAATAACATGCAACCCTATTTAACATACAAGAGGAAAATGTATAACAAAATACCATATGCACACAACTTAGTTTTTGCACAATCACTTAACTTAATAAAAGAGATACTGTATAATCTACCACGCGGCACAAGCACTAGTAACTAAAGGAGATCTGTTTGTGTGGAGTGTGTGACAATGAATTTTTAAAATATGAACTAAATACATTGAGAACTTAATGTAACTTTTAAAACTAAAGTTATATTTTAAAAATGAACTTTTTCTCTGAACATTTATTTATTGTTAATCAATTAGTCTGACTTTTTCTTTAAAGGCTGAATAATTAGGATTTTTTTCTGTAAAAATAATTTAAAATCTGCTCATTTGTTGCGAGGGATAAAAGGAAGCTTCCCTATAAACAATCTGTGTACTACATCAACAACGTCTTTGTCAAGTTTTCCTCTATCAAAATAAGAGTTCCATGCCGGAATAACTTTGGTGCACCATGTTGCTCTTTCCAACTTCTTGGTTGCTTATCCAATCATATATGACTCCCACGGTTGCCTAACAACAACAAGGCAGCTTTGGGTATTTTATGTTGGCAAAAAAGCTGCAGTGTGCAGGTATGGAAGCTAGTAAAAGAAGCGGACCAGAAATAGTTTCAGAAAAGCCTAAAAAGCCTCCACATCCTGCTAAAAAAGCAAATGACCAAAAACGGAATAAAACGAGGATCAATATTGGAGAATCTTTTGCAAGGTGGAGAAATCTGAGCTGGCAAAGTTTCTCCTCGACAGGTAAGCACCGGAATTTTGCTTAAATTAACCAAAAAGTTTATCTTGATTTACAAAGATTTTAGTCTTATTTCTCGGCACTCATTAAATTAATTTGTGTGACTGTATGAGTGTATTAGTGGAGTAAATTGGTGACCTGTTAGTTTACAACAACAAATGTAATGATGTTTGTCCTTATAAACTTATGAAATTACTATCAAATTAAATTATTAAGTGAGACTAAGGAAAAACTGCCACTGGGTGGCATTTGTTTACAACTTTTGTTTACACTCTATTTCTATGCTAACGTAAATTAGCGTGAAATTAGTGCTAGCATTGCAAAGCATAGCAACTTACTGTATGTGAATCATCTTCACTCGTCATCATGATGTTTGCTGGCACTATGTTCTCCATCCTCCATAGACTGTATAAAAGAACCATCCTCTCATAAACCGGCAACCTACGTGAAACTCTCCGAGGGGGAGGGGGGAAGAACGCTCTCCATGTTTTTCTCTTTCGACTGCAGTTCTGATTTGAAACACTAGGTGTCAATGCTACTTATTTAGCCGTTAAATTGACATAAATAATATCTATAATGGGTAATACTACTGTATATTAATGATCATTACTCATTGATCATAAATGATCATTCTGTCAGCTTTAAAAACTCATCATCCTAAATTCCGGACATGGATCAATCATGACATGATGTCCCATACCGGATCAGTCTCAGGAGATGATTGGGGAATGAAGACCTGAGACACTGACGCTCTAGTCTTCTGTGTTCTTACGTGCCTCCAGTGTTGCTCTCCTGAGGGGTATTGCACGAAACCAGAATAAAGAAATCCAGGATAATTAAGCAAGCCCAGCTTGACCTAGCTTGCGCGGCCTATCCTGGCTTAATTGGTTGCACGTTTGCTGAGCCAGGATGAGAAGGTGCGGCTAGGTTAAGCCAGGTGAAGATAGTTGGGATAAGTGCGTGTGCACAGCATACTGAAGCAGACCTCGCGATCGCTCACAGAATCACCGATGGGGAAATGGATAAAAGTCGCGCGCGTCCTACGTCACGGCCGCTGAACAACAGCTCCTGACGGAGTTCTCTGACGAAGTTAAGGATATTATAAGGAAAAAAGGCAATACCAATGCCATAAGTAAAGAACGCGAGAGAGCCTGGCAGACAATAGCCGACCGGCTCAATGCGTAAGTGGTCAAAAACTGTACAATTAATAAACAGTGCTCCACTGGAACTGTCATAATTAGGCTACAATTAAAGGAGTTACTTTTCAAATCCGCTAACTGTTGTATACTTTAAGAGTGACAAGCAGGTGCATGTTACTCAGGAAATGTAGAGTATGATTAGGTGCAAACAATTATCCACAATGTGTCATTTAATCTATTTTCCTCATGTAACTGTAACTGCAGATGAGGAGACTGTGTCAGTGGAGTCCAGAAGGCTTGAGGCATGTCAGTTTTATGGGATTGGCCTGCTTATTTATTCCATGAAGGATATGAAGTCAGTGATGTGGTGCTAATAGAAAATGTGTAACAGGACCCGGATGCTGCACAGTCTCCTAAGTGGCCTGGTAACATTGTGAGTTGTGGGGGCGGCGTGGCTCAGCAAGGTAGAGCGGTCGTCTTGTAACCCAAGGGTTGCCGGTTCGATCCTCGGCCAAGTCGTGTTCATGTCGAGGTGTCCTTGGGCAAGACACCGAACCCCTAGTTGCTCCTGATGGGTCGTGGTCGAGCGCCTTGCATGGCAGCTTCCGCCATCAGTGTGTGAATGTGTGTGTGAATGGGTGAATGTGCTGTATACTGTAAAGCGCTTTGGGTATCCTGGTACAGAAAAGCACTATATAAATACGGACCATTTACCATTACCATTTAGTATTGGCTAAAGTACATCTACGTTATGCACAAATCCTGCTGTGCTAACTGACATTTCCTTTACAGACTTCACAAACTGTCAGAACGCTTTATTCAGGGCACCTGGAGAGAGAGAGAGCTGGCAGATGTTAAAAGCTGACTCAAAAAGAGCAAGCTCCAAGGAATGGAGCTGGATCTTGAGATTAAACGCCGGACACTCAGAAAACTGGACCTGGAAATCCAGTAACCGAAAATCTGTATCTCTCAATGACATAGTCATCTCCAAAGGCCAGGGGATGTGAGCTGTCCCTGAAGACTCGTTCACGTCTGAATGCTCTTCTGAGGATGCGGGCTTCCTCGTCCAGCACATCCTCCGATAAAGGGCAAGCCATTATGAAGAGGGAACAGGTGAAGGGGAGTTGGACCTATATATTCTACATTGTCTTCGTCACAGATTAAATTGAAAACACCTTTGAAACCTCATCAGCTGTGTTTTGTAATCTCAATTACTGCAATAAAACACATATTTATAAAACCTCTGACAGCAATTTGACGAGCAGTCTTCATTAGCATAACAATATAACACTTGGCCTGATGAAATCATGCACTTAAGACCAAGTTGATATTGTGTGATGAAATCGTGATCCTGTATTTAAATAAAATGACTAAAAAAAAAAAAAAAAAAAAAAAAAATTATATGCACTGCACTAGCACTACACATCAGCACCTGGGTCTAACTGGACTCAAAAGCAGTCTGACTAACACTTAATTATGACATCCCATCTTGTTTGAATTCATACTTGTGTTGTTCTTACTCTCAAATGTAAGTCGCTTTGGATAAAAGCGTCTGCTAAATGACTGTAGAATAGAATAGAATAATAATACAACAACTCGAATCCATATAAAAAGGCTGTTGCGATTACGAACAGATTTCGATTAAATGTACAGTGACTGTATATGTAATATTTTAATACTGGATGATTAAAATGACGTGCCATACTTAGGAAGACCATGGACATGCTGTAAAACACATTAATTCCTCATAGAATTGACGTTGGACATGCAGGTGACTCGCTAGGATTAATCTTAGCCTGAGCAGTTAGCCTGGTCTGGAGCAGGCTAGCTGCAGCGGATAAATCACCACAGTAACTTGGCCGGGATTAGTTTAAGCTGCTTTCATGCAACCGATTTAGGGCTAAATTCAGCCAGGATAACCAACATATCCCGGCTTAATCCCTTATCTTGGTTTCGTGCAATACCCCTCTGATGCATGACGTCTGATGTCAGACACCGTGCCACTGAAAACATGCACTGACACATTTTACAATGTGTCTTGTAAACATCTCCACTGACGCTGTCCGGCTAAGGATGAAAGTGTTTTTCGCTTTCAAGGACGTGGTGGAGTATCGGGTGCAGAGGACATTTTAATAAGGTGCAGGTGTTGTGAGAAGCATCGGTATGTGGCATCTGTCTCTAGGCAACCACGAATGAACACAACACACTCATGAACAAATTGCGTTCAATACAGACCGTCCCTATTGAACAAAGAAAATGTTGGGAGGAGATGTTTTTATTTGTCATATAAGATACAATTCTGTGTTTTACGGGACGGTTGGCAGCCCTACCGCTAGTATGAGCTACAACTGCTTTACTGGCTAACAGTACCCAACCAGTTGCTAAACCTGTTAGCACCTGCTGCTAAATCAAATCGCATTTTCAAAAAGTGCTGCCACATGTCTAATCTATCTATCTATCTATCTATCTATCTATCTATCTAGCTAGCTAGCTAGCTAGCTAGCTAATCACCCCCCTCCCTGTTTTTTGCCCCAGATGGAAAATTCCTCTTCATAACAAACCCCATAAACCACTCACTGAAACAACCCTCTTCCGTAGGGGGCCCCCCTAGTGGTGCGGGGCCCTAAGCGATTGCATAGTCTGCTTAGTGGCAAAAACAACTCTGGTTGCATGTATTAAATAGGTAAAGATAAAAACATTTGCAGAAAGAATACTCAGCAAATCATAATCTGCCCTAAACAGAGACATAATAAAAATGTAAAACAATACAGTAAAAAAAAAAAAAAAAAAAACAAGAAACAAAAAAACCAAGAATGAGTCAAAAAGGAAATAAAATCCTCAACCCATATCATTTGTTGTCATAGGCTTGGGAAACAATCTCCCTTCTTAGAATAAACTTTAGGCAAATGCAGATCAGATACTATTGGCAAGACAATTAAAGGGAGATGAGGCAAAACAGGCAATCCATAAATTAAAATCCAAATGGGGCCAAATGCTTACAGATTTAAAAGACATCAACGAAAAATTCAGAGTTCTGCATATGACCTTTTTTTTTATTTATTTATTTATTTATATGCTTCATTTCCCAAAATTAAATGCAATTCTAAACAAGAATTTGGATTTTTTGAGTTACAAGATACCAGTAAATCATTCCCCAGTTGTAAGGCACTGCATCCAGACAGATTTGGACCAGAGTTCTTCAAGGTCTTTCAGGATGTACTTGCACCCCCTCTGCTAAGAATAATCCAGGATACTTTTATGAACAGAAGGCTCCCACCCTCTCTTAATAGTATTGGAGGAATCACCCAGGTATAGGCCCATTACCTTCTTGAATTGTGATTTGAAAATTATTACAAAAGTCTTATCAGCTTGGAGAAGATATAGCACTTATCATTCACCTAGTCAAAACAGGTTTCAGCCCACTTAATTTATTTTGGTATGTAAAATTTATGTATGTAAAATACAGAAAAGATGACAGGGCTGTAATATTAGGTTTAGGTGCCCAAAAAGCCTTTAACTTCTGGCACAACTTAACAACAATGGAAAAAACTGGTTTCGGTGGCATTTCATTGACTGGGTCAAGATTCTATATGTCAATCCTAAATCATTCATTCTCAGCGAAGGAGACAGGTTCGCTCCAGTTCATCCAGCAATGTCAGGGGCACCCTTTGTCTCTCCTCTTGTTTTACATTGCATTGGAACCCCTGGACGTAGGTGTTAGTGATCATCTTCATATCACGGGTATTAAGCTAGGTGATATAGAGATCCAAGTTCCCTTATATACAGATGATCTTCTGGTGTGTTTGGCAGACCAGGGCACATCTATTCCCAGCTATCTCTCAATCTATCCCCACCCCCATTACAATATATAAACCCCTTTGACAAAATTTATGGCTATAATATGAAGTGGGTAGAGAGCAAATTTAAGCCCTTGGCTGGTCCTTTCACAGAAGATTCCTGGATAAATTGTCCTTTAGGTTAGAGAGGGACAGCTTCACCTATCTGGGACTTTGACTGACCAAAAATCCAAAACATCTTTTTAAACTGAACTTTGCCGTGGAAAAACTTACGGCTGATAGTGAGTGCTGGCAGCGGCTGCCTGTGTCTATGAGTAAGGTTAGTAATTAGTAAGGTTAACATGATCAAAATGGTCAGCTTACCCAGATTTTTTTATTTATTCCAAAACTCACCAAAATATTTAAATGAATCCTTCTTAAAGAAAGTAAAATCCATAATATTGCCATTTACAAACTTCACTGGATATCTAGAACTCACCTATAAAAACTTCCCTAAGAAGGTGGCTTGGAACTGATCAGACACTGATATTAGGCAGCTAATGCTAAGTGCAAATGGTCATATGTTACTTCGGTCAGCTTGGAAAGTATAAATTATGCTCAAACTTTGATATAATACATTTATTCTACTGAAACATGTTATTTAAATAAAATACACTGAATGAAATTGAAACAAACACTGAACATTGTATGGCTCAGCTTTTAATTACCCCTTTGTGTTAATTGTGAAAGGAATACTGTGTGATTACTATATTTAAATTACAAGTAGATGTATTACAGACTGAATTATTTTATTATTTTGTTTAGCCAGTTTCTCAAAAGAAGTGAAAATTAAAAACTATTTTATTAATAATACTCTTAAGAAAAATATAATATAATATAATATAATATAATATAATATAATATAATATAATATAATATAATATAATATAGTGTCTATTTTCCACAACCCTAGTTCGCATTTGTTTCATTACCTCCATGTCAGACATTGTTATGGAGTGGGGCCCACATGCTGACCCCTCCTTCACTACCCATTCCACTTTTGGAAATGTTTTGCTCCCTTCAGACTACAGGCAGACTGTGTCAAGAATGTATTTGTTTTTCCGCTGTGGCCTCCTTTGATTTTATCAGAGAAGCTTGGGCTGGAGATTTGGATTGTGATGTTTCTCTGGAAAGATGTACTGTCCCTAATTCATCGCTGCCCCATCAGCCCTCGCCTCAGGTTGATTCAGTTTGTTTTTTATACAGACTGCATAAAACAAAGCTAAACAAAATTCTCCCACTGTGATGGGTGCTACACAACAGAAGGCTCACTGGCACATCTATTTTGGTTCTGTCCCTGATTATATAGCTTCTGGTTTGCAATCCTTCAATGTTTTTCAGATCTATATTGTAGAGATATTCAGCCAAACTGCATCCTGGCCATCTTTGGGTGCTCTCTACTGACGTGCCAGCTGCCTTAGCTCATACAAACTGCTCTACAGCTAGGAATGGTGGTAGCTAAGAAACTCATTCTTCTGAACCAAGTCTATAACTTTGCTCTCCTTTGGCTCATGGAGATGTTGAATTTTAAATCAGACTGGTGTCGTCTCTGCAAAACTGGCTGACAGAGCAGATTTAAGTCCATCTAGAGACCCTTTTTTTTTTACCACATTATAACATAACCTGATCTGTAATGTGGTCTTGGTCAGCAGGGAGTCAATCAAGATTATTCATAAATGCCACTCTACCTTTGCCAATTGTAACTTGTATTCATTGTTGTTGTTATTTGTTGTATCCCACTATTTATTTAAAATAGAAAAATAAATTACTTTGAAAATATTCATAATGAATATGAATAAAATGTTATGGTGAGTTAGACAGGCAATGGTTTCTGAACCCCAAGATGCAGGCACTGAACAACCAGACGACAGAAAATGGTTAATTAGGTAAAAGGGTTTAATGGAGGTTTGAGCTGAATCCGGAGAACAGTGTTAATCCAAGTGCAGGATCCAGGGAACACAGTGGTTCACGGCTGACCGGACGGAGCGGCTGGCAGACAGAGCATTGTGTGGAGCCGGCTAGAGCTGGAGAAGGAAGTGAATCAGAGCGGGAGGGAAACAATCCAGGAGGTTGGTGTGGTAGGCAGGGCTGACGGAATCCGAAGAACCAGGAATCTAGACACAAGACAGGGTTATGAGACACAAGTAAGACCAAGGCAGAGAACTAGAGAGGCCACGATATACCAGGTAAGTAACTGTACGATCCAGCGAGGAATGTGGAAAGGTCCGGTGTCTAAATACTGTGGTGGTTGATTAGTGGATGAGATCCTGGTGTGGAGATCAGCCCAGGTGAGGTGATTGCTGCCTTGGTTATTCTCCTGGCTGGGAACAGCCATGACACACAAGACAGACAGAGGGAGCCAGACACACACTAGGGCAATCAGGAACACACACACACACACACACACACACACACACACACACACACACACACACACACACACACACACACACACACACACACACACACACACACACACACACACAGGAGACAGACAGGAACCCTAACATGAAAAACAGTTCAATTGAAGGTTTTCCTGTACCTGATATTTAGTTTCTAGCTGCAGCTGTGTAGCCTGCTAATGGTTGTTCATGTTTATTGTATTGTATCTTATTCATGGAGCAGGTCTATACAATGAAAAGATGTGATTTGAGCATTTTGGGATTCTGTGCCCCAGGAGAGCTTTTATGTCTTGAACTACCCCTACCCCTTGTATGGAACTACTTACTGCAGCAGCACTTTGGCTGTTTCCAGTGGAAATATAATAGTTTGATTTTAATGTCAAATGCTTTTCATACTGAAGTGTCTGATCCTTTGACTGTATTTGTTTGCAGCTGTAAGCTTTCTGCCATTTGCTAAGAGTCAGTGAATTCTAGGCTCCATATGTAGCATTTTGTGTTTCCATGCAAGTCTTATGAATGGATCCAGATGTGAGCTTAGGAATGTTGACAGCCAGGGGGATTCTCTACAAATGGCACATAGACCTCACAGATGCTACAAATCTGTTTAACATGTCAATTTTTGTAATAAACCTTTTTTTTTATTATTCATCAAGCTGACATCCAGGCTCTTTTTACCTCCAATTATTTTTGCCACATCTTCTGCTTCAAGCAATCCACATCAAAATCTCAATCATAAAACATGCTATTCAAAGGCCAAAACTTGAAGCATATTAAATGTAAATCTGTTAGTCAGAATGAACAATAAAAAAGATCTGTTTGTATGAGATAATGTGCTCTGCTTGTCAGCATCATGAACAGGCTACGTCTGAACAAAAGTTCTTTCCTCATTCAGTTTGACACACTGGGAGATTCTCTCATGTCTACGTTGTGTAGATGTGACTGTTATTAGTTTGTCAACTTTGCGTAAACACCTGAGGACTTCATGGTTGTTTAGGCGGACCCTGTGGGTCCAGGGTTGTCTTCGTGGTGGGGTAGCTTGGGTTCATGCTCAGGGAGTGCTGCTGATCGCCCGGGTCTCTTGGCTGCCCTCGTCTGCCTCTAGTCTCCGTGGAGGCGTGGCCACATTTGCACTGATCACTCCTCATTCCTCCTACTCTGCATGCTGACACAGTCTCTGAGTAGTCCAGTGGGTTTATACACTAAAGCCTGCAATACCCATTAGGATTTTTTAAATCTGATGAGATTTTTTATCTGTTTGAGACCCCATAAATGAAGATAAAAAAAATCAGGCATTGAATAGTTTTGTGTGTGATGGCTCCGATAATCTCAGCAAAGAACAACACACACATAACTATGCTGTCCCAAACTGATTTAGAATCTAGTCCTTTGAGCCACAAATGTTGTGTGATCAAACAAAATCAAAGAAGAAGTAACATACTAACAACCGGAAAACACAACAGCCAGCATGGAAGAGGATGTACAAGAGGAGGGAATGATGGTGGACTTGCAACTAATGTTAACAGAGAAATCCAGAACTAAAAAAAAACAACAGACTGGAGACAGCGTGAAGACAGAATTTATATCCTTCCTTGGTCCCCAGTCAGCTCGCTCTCTGACTGGCTACATTCGGGATCACATCACAATCCACACAGTCACAACTCAGGAGTCGTCGGCTTTCCTCACACACGTGAAGATTTTTGGTCGTAAATATTAAACACGTTCAATAATTCCAATTGTTGGCCATGACCCGTTTTGCAGCTGATTGTCTGGTAGAATTCACTCTAAACACACCTCAGACCAAATGATTATGTTAAAGGAAAATCTTATAAGACTTAGGATTAATCGGGCATTTGCCGTCCTTGATCAGGAAGGGGCAAAATTGGGACAAAAATCAGCCAATAATCTTGTGTGTACCAGGCTTATGAGCTACTTTTGTAGTGTGTGTGTGTGTGTGTGTGTCTATGTATGTATGTGTGTTATATGTATGTAATAGTTTACAGAGTCTGTAAGGAGACATTGAAGAAATAAAAACTTTATTATGTCTATTGATTTCTCATACACATGACAAAACAATATAGACTTTTTTTTTCTACAGTGTTCTATAAACCTGATGAGGAACTGTAAATGATTGTAAATTTCATGGTCCCACTGCATTTGTCATGCAATGTCATGGAAGGTTCAGAACCTTTTCAAACAAGGCTGAGTTGTTAGGATTACATGTTATTTTCTGGCAGACTAAATAAACAAAATGGAAGACTATTTATCCCAGTGGAAAATTACAATAAACACAAAGTAAAGTTTTAATAGTGTATAGATGTAAATTTTTTATTAGTTTCTTTGCTAGATGTGTGTGAGAGAGAGTGTGTGTGTTAAAAAAATGCATTCTGTCCTATCCGGCACCTCCATACACACAGTGTTATGTCAGATACAACAAAAACTCCACCAACCTCCCTTTATGGTTGATCCACAAGCATCAAGCAGATTCAACACAGTTAACACAATGAAATACTTCAAATATAAGATAAATTAGTAAATAATCAGGTATACAGAGATTCATTCAAGAGTGTATCAACAAGCCACCCATAAAAGAATGCGATATTGACCATGGTGTGTATAAACACATGAATAGGAGCACAAAATAATGTAATTATGCTCTCATTCCAAGCTGCTACCAGAGGGACAGGATATGGTCACCACTGGAAATTATTACCTCAGCTGTACATATTTACCTGCTTACCTCTCCCACAAAGAGCACAAATTTCTACTGGACACCAATTATTGTGGAGCAGACCTTTACAATACCATGAAGGCTGTCTTGCTGTTTATAGACAGAACAAAAGCCATCACATTAAAGAAGAAGGTTTCTCGTTAGACTGGTAGAAGATTGTGTTACAGACATATTCAGTCTCCTGGGTGAGTGAATTCTTTGTCTTTGTTTAACAACACAATTATGATTTTTAAAGTTTAGCCAAGTTGAACACAGTCCCGTAATACTTGTGTGTTGAAACCATTTTCAGCATTTTTAACATGGAGTATTGGGTTTTACACATTTTCTCATAAAATCAATAATCTGGTTTTGTATTCTTTAAGGTCAAGGAGGTGTTCATGACACCTCGTAGAAAAATCCGCCAGTTTGCTGCATGATTCAGATCCTACTCTGGAAGAGCAGAAAAATATGTTGTCACAGAAGTTAATTAAGTAGCTGCCCTCTTTACGAGATCTGCAGCTGTGCACATAATGAAAAGATAGGTTTACTGAACACACTCCACAGGGGGAGCCAGGGCATCTGATAAGACGAACAAAAACCTGCTGCCAAGCAGTAATATCGACTACAGACACAATAAAATCAACTTAAAAAGAAAATCTCTTGTCAAAAAGATCCCCATGTGCTTTGAAATTTTTGGAGATGATTTGGATTAATGTGTCATTTCAAATTGGATAATACTTGTTGAGAGCTTTAATAACAAGAAAAAGCTATATATATAGATGCTTTATGGGTTAGGTGCTCATTTTTATGTGAACTGGATGGCTTAAACTTCAACACGTTAAACCTATGCTTCCAAGATTTCATGAGCAAATTTTGTATTTTCTATTTTGTCTGGAACAAAAAAACATGATATTGTAAACTGCTGCTGTTAATGTGAAGCTTGGATTGTTTTTCTTTGTTTATTTGTTTTTAAGACAGTACTCTTAAGCCAACCAAAATGCAGGCTCAGACATTTATGGTAAATTTCTTTGAATTCAGTATAGGAATGACGTGAGGAAATAAGCTGCCTCAACACATTTATGAAAAGTCATTTTTGAGTTCATATAAGTAAAATGAAATTAGAGATGATTTTAAATCACTGATTAACTTCACAAGCATGTCTCTGGAAGGACCAAGACCAAGCAAACTCCACACAAAACGGCCTCAGTTTGGTTTGTATCAGGAGCCTGTGAAACAGCGGTGCGAACCACCATACAGCCCAATACAAGCTAGTGCACTGAATTTATTCAATCTAAACACTGAAACTGGCTTTTATACAATGCGTTCACATCCTTGCATTTCAGAGGGTAGGTTATATTTAAATTTTTAAAAGTGACTCATAAGTATTAAGCCAGGGGTGCCTAAGTTCGGTCCTCTGCAGAGCTAAATGACATGCAGATGACATCTGATACAAGTGTGTTGGAGAAGGGTTGCATCTAAAAGTTGCCGGATGGTAGATCTCGAGGACAGAACTTGGGCACCCCTGTATTAAGCTATAATTTAGCAATAATTTAACGGGCTGTGGCATCAAGGGTAGAGAAATATACCAATCTTCCAGCTCATAAAATGAAAATGAAAGCTTTCACACTAGGGTTGCCACCTTGGATTTGTGGAAAAAAGGGACACTGGACATAAAGTTTGGGGCAGAGGAATCGGGGATTATTATCAGTTCAAACTAAATTAACATGAAATTCAGACATAGGAGACAGAGACAAAGTCCTGTTAATATTTTTAATTTTTTACGGATCAAAATCTCTCATACACAATGCTGACTGCTAGGCAAAACAGAGTAGATATCAGCTGATAATTTTGATGAGTCACCCTATATTTAGGGTTACTTGGCGAAAATAAGACGGACGCCTGATTCAGCTTGCTGTCTGTCTTCCATCAAGTTTCCCTCCCTGGCCTGCTTGGCTTGCGCGGGCCACTTTCAGCGCTTGGGCACGTCACTTGCGTGTGACGTACAGCCACATTAACACAGAGGACATCTGTAGACTACAGAACGAAGGAAATCAAATAAGGTTTTTGCATTTTCCCCGAAAAACCGGGACAAATTGTGTCCCGGGAGAGATTTTATTTTTCCCGGGACAGCTTGTAAAAAAAGAGAACAATTCTGGGAAAAACGGGACTGGTGGCAACTCTATTTCACACCTGTACTGCAAAATGTACAGTTCAGTTTTTAGCTTAACTATCAGCAACAAGATGAAATTTTCTATGGATTAGCTTGAATTAACTGGATTAAAAAGCACGTTTTAACACGGTAATCAAACCATATCAGAAATGATGCAGCCTTGGAGGCTTAAACACATAGGCCGCCTACATATAGCCTATCTAATGGATGGGCTACGACTTCCGCGAGGGCCTAATTAATTATAGCGGCACAGGTGTGAGTATTCGTCCTCACAGAGACCTGCACGGACTAACAGGGATACACGAGGCCATGTTGTAGACAGTCCAGGCGATAAAAGGGGGACAGATTTTGACGACGTCTGTAAAAATGAAGGTACCTGAGGCAGAATTAATGAGCGACATTTTGAAGCGTCTGACAGGCGAGTCTGCGCTGCCTTTTTACAGCTGCATTGAGAAGTTCAAGCGCGGAAGAAACGGTTTATATTTCGTCGCGGAGGATTTCAGTGACACTGTTAAAAAGAGGGAACTGGTCAATGCCAAGGAACGGCAAAGAGTGAGTATTATTAAAAGTTTAGCTACAATAAAAATTAAATAATTTATTTTTAATTAATGTAGTTTTATTTTTGTGACTGACCTTAACCTGGATAAACTCCAGATGTCCAAGTTCAAGTGAATGCAGCATGAAATGAACTTCTTTAATCAACATTAGCATGTTCTCCATGACAGTGCAGCATTCATACAGCATCATCTCACCAGCTGCTTATATGGGTGGTAATTGTCTATCCAAACTATTTAAATTTTAAAAGAATGTAAAGGTCATGCCACCACCAGATGTGACCACTTTGCAAAGTTAAACAGTCAAAATGGTGAAGAAGCACTGATAAAACTTGGTTTGAATATTATTCTCACTATTAATGCAATAAGGTTTTGTGCAGCAGTGATTAAAATCATACAATGATGGAGCATCCCAAGTAAACGTCAGTAAAAAAAAATATCTGTTTGCTTTTTCCAAAAATTTGTTTTACATTTTTTTTTTTTATTAATGACCAATTTAGTTGTAATAATTAAATAGTTCCTAAAAGCTAGACCTAGACCTCCTTTTATGTGTCCCCCCTTTTCCAGTCAGTGTTGTACACATGAGTACTACCATTTATTTGGGAGTTTTGTCAACAGTGTTTAACATGCTACCAGCAGATTTTAAAACAATAACAAATTTTGTGTCATTCCAGCAGATGAAATCATCAGCGTTCATATTTTTCAAAAATGTATGTATCAATCTTCAGTCTTTTCTCTGCAGATCAGGAACCTAAATACCATGTTCTCCCGCCTGAAACGCATGGTGCCACTAATGCAGCCAGACAGAAAGCCCAGTAAAGTGGACACGCTCAAAGCAGCAACAGAGTACATTCGACTCCTCCTCGCTGTTTTGCAGGATACTGACAATGTGAGTAATCCATTTAAATTTCCTCATCAAAAGGTGGTACTGTTATAATAAAATGACTGTTTTTCTCTCCCCCTTATTTCCTAGAATAATGGCAGTGGGACTGATTTCCTAAAGAATGCAATCACTTATGGTCAGACTGAAGGCTTGGGAAGTGACCTGTGGAGAATAGATGATGTGAGTGTTTCTTTTCAAAATATGCCTCACTGGCCATTTGTGTATACAGATACCCCCTGGCAAAATAGTGTTGGAGGATTTTCAATTATTTTGCCTCTTAATATTTTCTGAAACATCTCATTTAAATTGTCATTTAAGATTTTTTTTCTCTCTTAGATAATGTGGAGGAGGAAATTTTTACCAAAACACTTATGTGATTTACCCTTCAAAAACAAAATCAGCACAAGTTTAAATGAAGTTTGCAGTTAAGTGCTTGATTATGAGGTAAAATGTTGTTTAAGAGCTGCCGGCTGCAGGAGTGAATAAAATGATTAAATTCCTTTTAAGAACGGTAATTCAACTTGTACAGTGACATTAAGTTGAGACCAAACAAAACATATAAACTGCTTCTGGCCATCTTGTTTTTTTTTTCTGATGTTTTTAGAAATCTTTGTCTATTGAACTTTAAGAAATCAGCTTAAAAAGCCAAACAGACACAATCTGCAACCTTTTAACTGAGTAAAGTTAAAGAACAAAAGAGACATATATAGAGGAAACTGGAGGGGGAAAAGATGAAACCCCTCAAAGTTGATCTGCCAGCTTCTATATGAGAAAGTTGGAACTTGATAATATTTTTGTTTAGTAGTGATGTCCATGCAAGAGAAAAATCTAGTGTCAGTAAAGTCAGAGGAAAACTGTTCTGTTCATTTTTATAGCAGCAGTTCAAGACAAAGTACAAATGTTTTTCTTTTTTTCTCTGTGTGGGCGTGTGTGTTAATATGACCTACACGCTGAAGATATAGAAAAAATACTGTTAATTACAACAACACTGAGTACATTCAATCTTGTCAGATGCTGATATTTTTAGACATACAGCACACTGTGTTCTCTCCTCATTACCCACCATTACTTGACCGTTGTCTTGTCAAGCTTAGGGCAAGATATACCTCATCATTTTTCTTCTTTTGATAGTTGAAATGTCTGTTGTTGTTTAATCGTTTGCCCACTGGTACGTGTTGCGCCCCTGCTGGCATAACTTCCCCCAGAGTTATGGTACCCTCTTTAATTTATTTTTATTTTAATTCTAAAAACAAAAGACTTAAGACTCAGACTAAATTTAAAAGGCTGTCTGAATAAGGAAGTGGAAGCAAACTGAGTAGCAAATGATTGGATGCTGATGCGTGGCAGGTCTTTTTGTTAACTTAAAGCAACATGATCTTGTGTTTTAGAGCTTAAAATGTTGTTTGCTATCTGCAGAGTTTTCATTTTTTGTTTTGGCTTGACAGTTCCTGGACATGGAGGAGCACATGGATGATGGGTTTGCCATGCCACTGGAACCGGCAAGTGAAGACAGAGATATGAACAGACTGGTGTTGCAACACTGTGTGATGCCTGCATACCAGTTCATCATCCAAGTAGCACCTGATCAACCTTTGGTAACTCTTCTTACTTAATGTCACTCTTCTTTCTGTATCTGTCTGCTACTCTCCCTCTGATTGCTTGTCAGGGAGCTTCTGTGGTGCAGCAGTAATGAAGATGAACTTTCAAGTTTTGATCTGGAGCAGCATCACTCAATGGGCTAATCTTCATCTTCCTCGTTATGTTAAAGCACAGGTTTCCAAAGTAATTTACAATTAATTTATAAATTGATATGAATGGCCGAGGGACCGCAGATTAAAATTAGCCATTGGCTAAAATCTGATGCATTTACACATCAGTGTTTATCAATCAGTCAAGCACTCTTTAATACAAAAATGCAAACAAACTACTTTAAAATCATAAACCAAAAAAACTTAACCCATCAAGCCCCCAGACCACAAACCCACAAGTCACACATACATGTGCATACATCACATATGCCCACACATACACAAAAACACACACATTCATACACACAAAATGATCTCATTAAACTGTCCCGACCCTTTTTATGCTGAGTTTTATAAGTAGCCCCACCCCCTCTAACACAAACATTACATGTTCAGTTATCTTTCTTAATCATTAACACACTACAAAGTGTTTAACTATTAGAAAAACACTGCTTATACATAAAATGATCCCTAATCACTTATGAAGTTTATGTTGAAACAAAATGTTGTCTAAGAGTGTAATAAAGTGGCCAGTGAGTGTATAATGCGTCTGAGAAAGGTGGGATGCAGCCTGTTTCTTTTCAAAGAGGTTAAATTGATTAAAAATTTGAATTCAAGAAACAAGATCTCAAGAACTCCAGTGGTCATTTTTTAATTTGTTTGTTCTTCATTTATTTCACCCTCAAAACATTGAATAGAACTCTTAACTTTTAAGGACAAAGAAAAAAAAATGTTAAAGCAACATCTGAATGTCTAAAAAAGACTTTTCTGTGTCTTAAGCTTTTAGTTTGACAGAATAAACATCAGTTGTGTACGCGTCATTAATCAAGAACCCACTCATTACAGAATATGGTCAAAGTAATAGATTCATTCAAAAATCTGTTGTAAACAGACAATACAGCCTCCCAAACAGAAGGTTTCATGTGCAAAGCTTGAAAGATTAACTCTAACAATACAAGCAATCACCCACATTTGATTTCCAAAAATGATCTGGCAGTTGTGCTCCACAATTACAACAGGCAATCAGCACGGAGCATTGATTGTCTAACATCTGAGACAATCAAAATGTCATCACCAGTGCATCATCATCTGATTGAATGATTTTATAGTAAAGAGGTTTAGCTAGGACATGTTCTTCTCCCCTCTAGATTTCATAT
This sequence comes from Melanotaenia boesemani, assembly GCF_017639745.1. Taxonomy (NCBI): domain Eukaryota; kingdom Metazoa; phylum Chordata; class Actinopteri; order Atheriniformes; family Melanotaeniidae; genus Melanotaenia; species Melanotaenia boesemani. The sequence continues at coordinate 29,098,435 of NC_055692.1, forward strand.
TTGTACCATTGTGTTGACAGAAGTGATTTGACAGAGAAATAGAAAAGTAATAAAGCCGGGAATCAGATGAGTTAATCTACAAAAATAGAACTTCTCATGACTTGTCCTTTCTCAAGAACATGGTCTTAACTTCTTTCTTCTTCTTCATTCTGCTTCATTCAACAGATGTCTCAACCATGCTGAATGTTTACAACAGATGATTTGGATCAGTCTGGGAAACATACAAGGTGAGAAATATTGACCTTTTTAATAGCTGAATGCCTTAAAGGCAATCAGGCAAGCATTGGGCAAGAAGATGACTTGAAAACTTGAAGTGTATTTTCTTCTTCCAACTCCAAGAGTATATCTGCCACTAGCAGGCTTATAATTGTCAAGGTTTATAATTGACTATCTTTTTTTTTCTCATGAGAAGTGGTAAGTTGTTGTAGTAGACATGCATTTTGTCCAAAAAGTATGTAAGTGTTGCCCCCTAGTGGTTGGTTTGACCATTTTGAAGATATATTTTCTATGGATTATTTGTATAAAAAGACACACAGAAGAGATTGTGGCATATCTCCTGCTGTTGCTGACCATCTGACACAGCACATATGAGCCAGCCACACAGATTAAATTCTTCTGGTTTGCTTCAAATTGGATTATGCTGGTGATTCTGTGTTCACAACTCTAGTACACAGAAGTAGTTACCCCTCTTACTTTTTACACTGACTTTGTTTTCAAACATTTAAAGGACATTGAAATGAAGTGCTCCACTGCCCTCTAGTGTTGGAATGATGAAGTCTGAACCCAGCAGTACTGCCCAGTTTGACCAGAACTGTTGTCTACGGCTCCAGAATAATCCCTTACGCCAGGACACTAAACACGTTGGCATCAAAACTATGTACACTGTTATAAACATCTGCAGAAAGAAAAACATTTTTTCACTTGACATTTCTAGTTCTGAGGACTAAAATCGTAGCAATCAGTCACACAATAGATGTTTATTTACCACAGTGGTACTAGATTAAAGATCTACCTTCCTTTCACGTTTTTTAAACATGGACAAATCCAGAGTTCAGTATCGCTCACTAAAATCCCAAATTAGAGATGTGGAAGTATTATTTATTATTTTTTATTATTGTTGGTGCAATCAAAGGCAGAAAGGAAAGCTGGAAAGAACTTACGGTGTAACTGTGTAAATGCCCTGGGAGGGATAGATCCACTTCCATATACCATGAAAGTCATGTGTTGCAGGTGTGTTATCATGTAAGACAATTTTAGCCTTGTGCTTTCAAGATGAAGGATATTCAAGAGCTAGTAAAAATTACAGATAGTATCATTCAAACCTGCAAGTAAACTTCTTATAAATGTTTAGCTGTTAATGGGTCTGTTTATTTACCATTTACTGTACTATCTCATGTCAGTAGTTGCCCGAGTTTAGATGGTCTCTAATTCTTAATGGACGAAAGGAAATAAACCCTCACACACATACATTGACTATAACCAGCAATGCATCTGTCTGCAGATAAGAATTCCTGCTGCATTGTTCCCTTATAGTTTCACCAACAGCTGTAAGCCAGGGTAATGTGTGATGATAAAAAGCGTGCCCCACTGATGGTGGTGGTGTATGCCAGTGTTTGCATCGCCGGTTTATGAATGTTGGAGAGATTGGTTGTCTCATTTCCATCAGTCTGCATTAGGGTAGCTGTGGCTACACATGTAGCTTACCATCACCATGTATTAATGAGGAATGAATGAATAATGGATACAAAGTAAATGCACTTTGGATGCCTTGAAAAGCGCTGCATAAATAAAATCCACTATTATATTTCAACAAGCAACTATTTTATCCACTGCTTGATGGAACTTTGTGCACTTTAAAATGAGTAATTTATCTAGTCATTAGTTGAAGAAAGCTGAAGTCTGTCATGATCTCACAAAAGATATTTATGGAAAATATTGTGTTGCGTTTTTCTGAGGGGAGAATTATCAAGTTATGGCAGTGAAAACTGTAAGTACAATAATAAAAAACAGCTTTTTTGATAAACGTTAATTCCTTTGCTGTATTTGCAAGAAAAGTCCCTTTAACTCACTGATCACTTTAATTGCATTATATTTATTTAGCTGGTATTTTTTATCCACAGTAACTTAAAAGTGAGGAATACATTGAGGAAACATGGGGTCCAATATCTTGTCCAGACACTTTGACACATTAAGGTGGGGAGTTGGCGTTCCATCCAGCAACCTTTTAGATGACCAAGGCAGCCACTCTACCACCTGAGCTACAGTTGAACATTTTGGAATAGAAAAAAAAAAAATAAAAACACTTTTCCTTGTTAAATTTATGAATTTACAAATTATTTTCCTGTTTGTTTTGATCATTCAGGAATTTGACTAAAGGCTTGGTGTCTGCAGCTTATCTCTACCTCTCTGAGCTATATTGGAAAAGTATTCGCTCACCCATCCAAATAACTGTTTTAATCACATCCATGGCCACAGGTGTATAAAAATCAAGTGCCGAGGCATGCAGACTGTTTCTACAAACATTTGTGAAGGAATGGGTCGCTCTCAGGAGCTCAGTGAATTCCAGCGTGGTTCTGTGATAGGATGCCACCTGTTCAAGTCTAGTCGTGAAATTTCCTCACTCCTAAATATTCCACAATCAGCTGTCAGTGGTATCATCACAAAAGTGGAAGCAATTGGGAACGACAGCTCAGCCACAAAGTGGTAGGCCCCGTAAAACTGACTGAGTGGGGTTGACAGATGCTGAGGTCAGAAACTTTCTGCATTTGATTGCTAGACCTCCAAACTTTTCATGTTGCCTTCAGATCAGCTCAAGAGCAGAGAGCTTCATGGATTGGGTTTCCACGGCCGAGCAGCTACATCCAAGCCATACATCACCAAAAGCAATGCATAGCGTTGCAGTGGTATAGAAAACACCGCCGCTAGACTCTGGATCAATGAAGACGATTTCTCTGGAGAGACGGATCTAGCATCACCATCTGTAAAGTTCGGTGGAGGGGGGATTATGGTTTGGGGTTGCTTTTCTTGAACTGGGCTTGGCCCCTTAGTTCCAGTGAAAGGAACTCTAAATGCTTCAGCATACTAAGATTTTAGACAATTCCATGCTCCCAACTTTGTACGAATAGTTTGGGAGTGACCCTTTCCTGTTCCAACATGACTGTGCACCAGTCCACAAAGCAAAATCCATAAAGACATGGATGATCGACTTTGGGGTGGATTACCTTGACTGGCCTGAAGTCCTGATGATAGGAGGCTGAGAGCCAGACCTTTGTTTGATCTGCGCTTCTAGAGGAATGATAAAAAAATTCCAATAAACACACTCCTAACCCTTGAGGAAAGCCTTCCCAGAAGAGTTTACACTGTTATGGCTGCAAAGGGTGGGCCAACGTCACATGAACTCATTTTTGGGATGTCCTATTAAATTCATACAAGAGTCAAGGCAGGTGAGCCAATACTTTTGGCAATATAGTGTGTGTCCTTTAAAACAGTAAAAAACTTGATTCAAATGATTAAATACAGGAAATAAAACTAATAATGGTCACTGGGGAAATTTCTTGTGTATTTAATAATGGGCATATGTTTTGTGTTTGGCTCTGTTTCCCACATTGCTCTTAGTCTATTTTTCCATCCTACTCACCCATTCTTAAAATGTATTATTCCCTGAAGCATCATTCAGTATATCACCTTTTTGGAGGCATTATTTCAGGGGATCAAACCTATAATTGTTGAAATTAAGTAAAGACATTTAAAGTCTTTGTTATACAAGTAGCATACAACCTAGTTAACAAAAAATGTTTGACCCAAATGTGCATTTTTGTTGGGCCCAAAATTTGGTCTCGACTTGTGGCGTTTGCTAAATGTGGGTGTGGCTGAAAAAACTCAACTACATGGCCACCACATGTTGCACATAAGGAAGGCTTTCCATATTAGAACCACTGCTGTCCCACAAAATATTTGTCGTAATCCACGTCCTGTCTGGGAACTGAGACCAACTGTTGGACCTTGACAGAAGAGCATCATCCAGGATGAATGAAATGATTGTGGACAGCTCAGTGTCATATTTTGTTTCGTAATTTTATAATTTGCCAAATGTTATCAGTTGAGGCAAATTTATATAAATAGGACATTGCATGCATAAGGCATCATTTTTATTCAAATGTACATTACAAGAGATTAAATTAGGTAGATTAAAAGGAGCAGACATTAGGGTTTCTGGTAGTTTGTTTCAGATAATAGGGGCATAAAAACTATTCTCAATGTTTAGTTTTTATCTCTCTGGATGGAAAATAAACTTGACCCAGGTGATCTTAGAAGTCTTGGTGGCTCACATGGGGGACCAGAAACCTTCAGAGCCTTGTACACCAGCAGCATCATTTTAAGTTCAGTTCTTCAGGGCACAAAGATCATAATGATCTGAGAACCAGAGTGATTTGTTGCCTTTTTCATTTGGTCTTTTTGAGGACATGAGCAGCAGCATTCTGAATTAGTTGCTGCTGTTGTGTGTGTGTGTGTGTGTTGTGCTGTTGTAATACAGGCAGTTTAGCTTTGTCTTGCTGAACCATTCGATGTCTTCTCTGAAAAAGACTGTTTGGATGGGACAATATGCTCTTCTATGCCCTTCTTGGGGTCGGAAGTTCTTTTGTTTTCCATGTGCCTTATGCAGAGGTGTCTCCAGGTTCTAAAAACTTTCAATAAAATTGCAAACGGATGAACTTCTCTACCTTAGAGACACTGTCTGTGTAATCGATTTACTGCCCTGTTTAAATTAGTTGCAACATGTTTCTCCATGTTTTTCCCCTGCCTTGTTGTTGCCACATTTTAAAAAATATTTTAGATGTGTTTCTGCCATCGAATTAGAAATTCTTATTTAATTTAATGCTCAAATTTCTTCCTTTCAACATTAGATATATTTCAATAATCTATAGTGAATAAATATTGGTTTATGATATATTCTGTTGTTCATTTATCTAATTATCTTTCATTGCACAATGAATATATAAAAAAAACACACAGCCAAAAAAAAGTAATAATAATGGAAAATAGGCCAAATGGCAATAAACTCAAACTCCTTTCTGGGCACCGAGTGGTTGTTATAATTCTTTTTTCTTCTTTTTCAGGAGCACACTACATTGAAGAACAGAGTTATCCAGAAAAAAAAAACATGCTTTTTTTCCCCTTTTTTATTTAAAAAAAAGTGACTATTCTTTCTCATGTGAATTTAAAAAATGTTTTTCATTTTGTATTCTTGGCAGCATGTAAATGAAATGAGTTGAACCAAGATTTACTAGGACTTACTAGGCCTATATGAAAATATCAGCTCTATTAACTTCTGAAGGAAGCAACTGCATTTTTGGTTTGCATTATAAGTTGTCAATAAAAATTAAATGTGTTTAAAATTCTTCGGTTTTTCTTTGCACTGTTATTTCAAAATTATATCAATACGACCCAAAATGTTGATAAATCTTGAGCCTTCGGTTCCAGCCAGTTTGCCACAGCATATGTGACTGCAGTGCTCCATGTGAACTATGTTTAAAAGAAAAGTGGAAATCAAGGCAGGAAGATGAAACTGTATCAGTCAAACTTTATTTATAAAGCTCTTTTCATGCTTGGGCAACACAAAGTGCTTTACATGAAAAATCAATCCTCTCATATTAAAACAAAAATAAACTGCATAACGGGAGAAAAAAAAATTACAGTTGCATGCAGGAACATGCATTTATACTCACATAGCATATATAACCCCCCCCCCCCCACCCCCCACCCCGAACAACCCCCAACTCTTTCTCTGTACTAAAAATAGTATTAAACACCTGAAGTGATAGTAGTGATGTACATCTTTCTTCATTCCTGCACAACCACCAGCTGTTTCACTGTCAGAAGTGAGTTACTAGGAGCGTCATCTGTGCACATGTCAAAAAAAAAATCTTCTGAAGTCTGAAAAGCAACATTTAGATGCTCAAAACATTTAGTCACATGGTGCATATGCAAGCAGCCTAAAAGTAATTGAAGTAACACTTCATAAGCAAGAATGAGTAAAACCTTGCCTTCATGTAATTCTCACTTTACCTTTAATTCTTGGTAGAAATTGTTTAATGTGTATGTAAGTTTTGTAGGGTTTGAATGAATTGATAAGCAGAACATGCTTAGTGTTTTTCATAAGGGGGAGGAGAAAAAACGAGCATGCAGATTCTACTAAATATAACTATTAAAAGCACAATTTTCTTTTACATTTAAGTCATAAGTTACCTATATATATATATGTATACATATATATATATATATATATATAAATCTATTTTCCATTGTGTATTTTTTTTTAAAAATCAGTAGCTGCCATAGCTTATTAAAGGCCTACTCTATAAGTATTTAGCAATTGTTAAATGTGGTGAATTAAGATGTGTTTCAATACTTAGTCCTAAAATGCAGAAGCATACAAAGCAGCAGAAATGAAATGGCACCAGTTTAAGCCTGTAACAGCTGGAGTAAGAAATGTGCAGAAACCCTCATGGTATACAAGCTCTTCTCAGAACAGAAGATGGCGCCTGGTTGACGTGATATTTATGTTTTGATTTTTTTTTTTTATTTAATTTAATTTTATTTTATTTTATTTTATTTGTTTGTTTGTTTTTTCGCTCGATCTGAGTAAGTAAACATTTTAGAGACGACGAGGAAAAATAATAAAACACGGATGCAGAGCCACGGCTGCCGTGAAATGACTGGGAGTGTTTAGGTGTCAGACTCTGGACAGGCGTGGCAGTGGGATGGTCCACGCGCACTCAGTGGTGGAAAAAACACCAGGGTCCATTGACCTGGTATCAGCTGAGGCCCCCAAACAGCCCGACGACGGAGCGCTGGTGTCGCCACCCAGCGCTGACACATCTGTGTAATTAACTGAATCTGCCCAACCTATAGCCTGCTTCTGGTGGTGGGTGTGCCGCACACACACAGCGGACACACGCCTGAGGATGCTCTGAGGTCAGTAGCTGCTGCTTTTTGTGTTTGGTTGTATCGATAATGGTGAAACCGACTGGGCGTTGTACAGGGTCCTCTCTGACGCGTGCATGAGCGATGTGTGTGCGCATTTCACTATTGATATCCAACAAGATGCTGTCCATCCTGCCGCTTGTTTACCGTGTTGTGGTTCATAGGGCGCTGCCTGCTCATTTTATGGGCAGATTAAAATATGTCGTTGCAAAACTGGATAGCAAAAGCTACAGAACGCGTTTATGTCGCGCGTTTTAAATAGACAGTCTGCCTTTTTAATAGGTTTCACATTCTAGTGTTGTAAGCTAGCGGAACTGAAAGTGAGACGGTTAGTGTGTAATGTCAGCGCCTCTCAGCTTGACGTGGTTTTCTGCTGTTTTCCGCCGTCTCATTGTTTCGGGCGGTGTTAAAATCATCGTGCGGGGCATGAGGCCATCTTTGGTGGTTTTTGGTGTACCTTTGCGCTATTCTTTGCAGAGGAGAGTCGTGCAGTGTTGAGATGTCGCCGTTGGCCTCAGTGTTTTCGGGAGGCCATTATTGGATCCTCCTTTTTGTTGGTGCTGATGCTGCGGCGCGTGAGTGTTGCTAAGCAGCCATGCAGCCTGCGCACGGGAGGAGGAACGGAGGACACGAGAAAAAGCAGAAAACATTATTGTAAATTGACATTGACATGTGAACACGTAGAGTCAGTGTTGTCTGCTGCGACCACGTGAACGACCACCAGATCAAAAGGCCTCCTCTGGCCAGTGTGACATAGATCATTATATCCTCTGGCGGTGGCCTTTGCATTAGCATTTTTCTTACTTTTTATTTTTAATACTGCAACACAGTTGCGACATTTAGCATATTAAATGTCGCATATATGAGCCACAAAATCAGTATGAGTGGATAAATTCTGAAAGGACTGTGGAATGTGTTATCCAAAACAATGATGAAATAAAAGAATGATGTTTATGTCTGTGTAAAACTGTACAGATCACATAAAAATGCCTGCAATTTTCACATCTTTAGAGTTCTTGCTAACTTATGTAAAGTGGAGTTATTAGCTGGTTGTTATGGTCTCGTTGCAAATTAAACATTTATTAAATTCTGTTATAGACTAATCATGAATTAGGCTATAATGCTGCAGGACCCAGCTTGATTTTGTAAGTGATGTACATCAGCAGAATGTTTGTTTTGGGATGGGACACATGCTTTATAACAAGGAGTTCTGGGCTTCATTTTGAGTATGTTGTGGGAGGGATATTTTATAAACCCAGCTTTGATGGTTGCCTAAACTTAACCAAGTGGCTTTAAATACATATTTTTTTAATTATTGTCATTTTGCTTAACCTTGTCCTGTCCAGCATCATAGCAAGCGGAGTGGTTGTCTTTCTGCCACGTTATGACAATAATATTTGCTTTGCCAAGGGGAGCCTTAGGTATATGAAGCTTCATGAATATGAGGCTCCCCTTGAAACTTCAGTGTTATTCTTCATTTCTGTCTTTGTTTATTGCTGAGTCATATAGTTCAGTTACGTTCATATAACTTCATTTATCCCAATGGGCAATTCATTGGCATCTTTCCCACAACAATATAAACAAATATAAACAACAGTCATTGCAAGGATCAGTGATCATAAGGAAACATTGAGGACCACATGGGCACATCAATAACATCAGAACATTGATAAATAATCAAATCAATAATCAATAGAAAGAAGGTGAAACTATCAAAGTAATAGATAGATAGCTAGATAGATAGATAGATAGATAATGTACTTTATGAATACCATGAGGGAAATTTTTCTGTTACAGCAGTAGCCATCAGATTAAAATAAATAACAGCTACATAAGAAAATATATGTATGTATATAAATATTTATTAATGCTGGATCCTACAAGAGAAACAAATCAAGGGGGAGTGAACAGATCAGAGAGAGAGAAAAAAAACTACAACAATTTACAAGCTAAACCAGACGAACAGCTGCTGTAAAGATACTTAACAGAAATCCCTGTACGGCCTCTGTAGAAAAACAAAGCAAAGAACCAAATCAAGAGCACCTACATGAAGTCATTTTGAGACAAACATTAAAATCAACATTAACACCAGCAGCAATTAAAACTTAACTGTAGCTATTGGTGAATAAACCCACAAGACATCATAGTAACTGAATAATGAGCAACTAATATCTAACCGAACTGTACTTAATCATAGTAGTATAGTAGCATACCAACAAACCCTCCTGGTTTGGGTTTCTCCTCCAGCACGGGGGATACTGTTATGTGTAATTTATTATCATGTAGATTTAAAAAATAAGAACAGTTGAGCCCTAGAACTCAAGTTGTGACTATCTCATAAGTTTCCTGAGACAGTGTTTAACATCAGCCTAATAAAAGTAGAACCAAAGAAAATTAATCCAAAACTGCTTAAACCACAGGTGCTTCATCGCTTCCATTGCTGGAACACAAACATGTGCATACAAACTGCACAAGCGCTGTTTTCATTTAGATTACCAAATTTAGATTTCTCAAGAAAATCTCACAAGAGAATGTAAATGAGAATAAACTTTCAATGACTGTGAAATCTCTCTCTTGCAAAGATGCAAGCTGTAGAGGAAGATGGGAAAGGCAGGCAATCAGCTGCATTGCTTCCCGGGTTCAAATGAAACAAAAGTAAGGTGAAAATGCAGTTTGGTCAGCCAACAGAGCCAGACCAAAGATAAGTAGGGGAGACAGTGATGGTAGCCAGCAGGCAGAGCACCATCTCCCCCTTAGTCATTAGGAACGTCCCCCGAGAGAAAGAGTGAAAGGCTTTCTGTCTGCTGCCTAACCCGGTCTTCCTCCCACCCGCCTGCACACACACAGTCATGTCAGTTTATTGGAAATTAAATTTCCTGCTTGAATTTGGACTTTTATACACTGCTGCTAAGTGAAGTCTGGAAAAAACAAAACATTTAAGCAGAAATATTAATTTGGGGGTATTGGTTTAGAGGGTTTAATGCCTGAGGAAATAGTTGATTTTACTGAACTCTTTTGACAGCATTTTAGGCAGCCAATATACCACATCAGTGTTTCTGAGCCTGACGCTGTATCGGGTTAAAGGGCACAGTTTATCCGGAAACGGCATTAAAGGTTTAGTCATCATTAAAGGTTTAGTTTTACAGTTGGCCTACAATGCAGATGCACATGGACCTGATCCAAATTTCTAGTCTTTGGCATTTAAAAGCCTTTTCTGGCAGGTGGAAACATGAAGAATGGAGCTCGCAGTCTATTGAGCTTCCACAAATCCTTGTTACAGTGATGCTACCTATAATTCAGTCAGTTAGTGGGATATAGCAGAGGGAGGGAGGGTGTGGTGTATTTCGGACCTTATCTGGTGCCTGCAGCTCTGTGTGTGTGAGAGAGAAAGCAAGCTGGGGAGGGGCCACTTCTTTACTGGAGATCTTTACGGTAACACTTAACTCTTTCTTCAATTACTGAGCTGTATCACTTGCTAACTTCCTGTTAGGGATTCTGATGCTGCTGCCTGCATGTGCGCTCTTAATGCTCATCCCTGCATTTTCTATAGCTCTGCACTTCCACCAGCCAGGGCCCCAAGGAATACAGCATCCTTAATGTGAGGGTAGGTCTTTCATCTTTATGCTGCCATTTTATAAATACAGAAACATGAAGGCTTAATGTGCACACCAACTTACTGTCTGTTTCATACTTGCAAACAAGAAACTCCATTTTTCACATCTGTGCAAGGTGTGATTTTTTTTTAATTATTATTGTATTTAAGTAAGAATTTTGATTGAATTAGCTATATAATTTTTAAATTTGATACTGGCTGGAACACTTTTAGTTTTTAACTCTCTGGATAGAGAGAGTTAAAAACTAAAACCTAGAGAAGTCTTTTCAATTTGCATATTTTCCTACATTTCTGTAGATAAGCTGTGATGGCTCTGTCTTCTTAATCTGTAAAGGATTAAGACTTCAGGGGGGTATGGTTTTCATAATGAGGTAGTTTTCTGAACATTATCACAGGCTTTCATGATGTGTGTTTGATTAAAAGTTGACCCAAAGTTGAGCATCTGTTGTCACACCCAGCAGAAAAGACAAGTAAAACATGGGTAAAGATGTTACAAAACATGGTATTTTACAAGTATGCTCAGCCACGCCTTGTTCTTTAAGTAAACAGCAAGGTTAGGAAGTGTGTACTTGGTGCTCTGTGCTGGTCAGACGTTGGAGCCATTTCTCAGATTTCTAAGTGCAACACACATTTGTAATGCTTTTTTATTGTATAATTTTCTTTCAGTTCACCACCTGGTTGTAGGAAAGCCACAGCAAAGTAGAAGATGAGCAAATCTCCCACCCCAAAGGGCACGCCAGTGCAGCGCAGCCCCAGTGATGGGGTCCCCGAGGGTCTCCAGTCTCCTCAGCATTCCACCCCTGGTTCTGGACCACAACATAAGAAACGCATCTCCAGCCTCCTTCAGAGTCCAGTAAGATGCCTGCTTGTGATGGATTGTTTTTCCTTTTCTTTCGCTCCGTACTCTCAGGATGTGATTATCTCCTTACATTAGAATACATCTCTTCTGAAATCCCACTTGACAGTTTGGGTTGCAGATGATGCTGGACACTCATGTCCCCTCTGCATGTGTCAAGACAGCAGATAACCTTCATGTTGCAGATTAAATTTCATATGAAGCAGCCAGGGCAGCCGTGAAAGGTAGAGAATGATATAGAGATGCAGACTCATTAAATATGCTTACTCATTGTCCCTCCTGTTAGGTACAGAGCATGTTTGAGAGATTTTGAGGTTTAGCAGAAGATTAGACTATCCAGTTTTAAAAACTAAAGATTTACGCTGTGTGGTCTTTGATTTGCTGTAGGTATGATGGTGTGTTAATGTCTGAACTGTGTTTGTGTGCAGTCATTCAGAGAGGAGCTGGATGTGCTGATCCAGGAACAGATGAAGAAGGGAGGCAGCTCATCCAACCTGTGGGCGCTGAGACAGCTGGCTGATTTTATGGCCTCCCATGGCTCTCCAGCTGCCCTGCCTGTCTCTCCTTCCAGTATGTTATTTAAGATCTTTGATATATTGAATATACTTCAAAAATCCTATAATCAGTTGAAACTCTGCCAGTCTCATATCCACACTGTTTGTCATGGTAAGAAATCACCTGGAGTCTGCTGAATCATTTTGGGAGGCAAAATGGATTATTATTCTTTTTATTTAGTTGGTTAGTGTCTTTTCATTGGGGGTTGTGTCTAGTAGCAGATAACAATGCGATTAATTAAATTTTGTTTTTTAGAAAGCAATATTGATCTGGATATTCATTTTATTATGAGATAAAGTGTTTGATCTGATTGTTTAAGGACACATATTTGCCTGCAGAGGCTTTCAACCTGCAGTAGATTATCAGTTTTTCAGTTCATATAAGAAGTCTGAATATGTACAGAAAAAAATGCCCAGTTTATTCCTTATGATGCAATGTAACACACCAGGACTGGATCAAACATTGTGGGAGCAGAGTAGTGTGTGGACTCTGCCAGCTTTGTTTGGCAAGTTTTTCTGTCAGTTTTTTTTGCTTCTAGTATCCATTGATTCTAAAATAGTATAAATTACACTGCTGTATCATTAAATAATAGTTGTATTTTGTTCACAAAGCTTAACCTAAAGGTAGAAATAAATGCAAAACTGATTAAATGGGATGACATAGCCTTATTATGAGCTTATGTGGAAGATAAACTATATGCATTGTATTAAACATGTACACAGAGCTCTAGAAAAAGGAGGCTCCTCCTACTATGTAAAATAAAAAGAAAAATTCTCTTGTTTAAAGTAACCTTTCAGCTGCTCTCCTACTTACTGTTCCAGCCTATAGACCAGTGCACACTGTCGCTATCTAAATGTGCTTTCATCCTATTGCCTCATAGACATGATGATGGTGACACCCATCAATGATCTGCATGGGTGGGAGCCTGGCAGTATGGTGAAGGGGGAGAGGCTGATGCGCTGCAAGCTGGCCAGCACCCATCGGCTGTTCGACCTCTTTGGATGGGCTCAGATCAGCCGAACCTGTCTTACAGTTAGTTTTAAAATCATTTCACATTTTGTTCCACTTTTTTTTTTTTACTAGGATAAAACAGTATTTAAAATCAGTATTAAAGTGTTTGATTTGACAGCAAAATGGTTTTAATTATAATATAATTGGAGGGATCAAAGAAAATGGCTGTTTTAATAAGGTTGCTATGTGTCTGGTGTCTCAATAATGTCATATGTCTCTTATTTGTGTTACTGTCAGCTGCGAGTGAGTAAAGAACAGGAACACTTCCTGGTACTTCCAGACGCTTTGGCCTACAGTGAGGTGACCGGATCCAGTCTGGTACGTCAGGATTTGGGTTGAACAATGTTATTGATACAATGTAAATAATATTTTTGCTGTAACAAGTATTTAAAAAGAGTTTGATGTGGTTTTTTCTGGGCTGGGGATTGTTGATATGCATCACATATTTTCAGTTCATCCAGGTTTGAATTTGAAGAAAGCAGCGTAGGACCGTGAAACAGTGAAATTCTTTTACTTGCGTTATAATTCAGTCTGAGAATAAAAGAACAAGCGTGTTACTGTTCTAGTTTTGTCAACCTGTGATTGTATTACCTGGAAGTTTGCTGCTGAAGGTGATGCTGATGGTGCTGTGCCCTTTTACAGGTGAAGGTGAACATCTTAGGTGAGGTGGTGGAGAGGGGCAGTACCAACCTTGGAGTAGACACTGAGAAGTTCAGCTTGCACTCTGCCATCTACTCAGCACGGCCCGACGTTCGCTGCCTGCTTCACCTCCACACACCGTCTACAGCAGCGGTAAGTCAGCCAGGATGATGGAGGCTGAGGGTGGCGTTTCATTACAGCCATTAAATTAATGGTGATTTTGAAAGTTGTTTCCTGAAATGGTCTGATTCTACTGAATCATTGTTTGTGACACATTATTTAATCACTCTGAACATGAGCCTTCAAGCTGACAGATAACTGCCTCCAGGTTTCAGCAATGAAGTGTGGCCTCCTGCCTCTGTCCCATGAGGCTCTGCTGGTTGGTGACGTGGCCTATTATGATTATAATGGACTCATGGAGGAGGAGGAGGACAGAGTGGAGTTGCAGAAGAGCTTAGGACCCACTTGTAAGGTGAGAAGACCACAGGAGACTAGACTGACTCAGCCTTTGTTACTTTAGTGATCCTGTGGCATTTAGATTTGAGAATTAAAAGGGAGAAGACCAGATGATGTGGCCTTACACTGGATTAATTATTGAAGCTAATGCTGTTACTCACAGCTGAGTTGCTCATGTTGACTTGTAGGTTCTGGTGCTGAGGAATCACGGTATTGTGGCTCTTGGGGAATCTGTGGAGGAGGCCTTCTACACCATCTACCACATTCAAGCAGCCTGCCAGATTCAGGTAACCAAATACAAACACAGTCACTGATGAACAGCAACTGACTGGCTGAGACAGAGTTCTGCAAATGCATATGTGGGTGTGTGAGAAACTGAGCTAGCATGCGTAGGCAGTGGAGATGCATCAGTTTTGCCCTTCTGTTAATACCCTTTCACGGGTATTCAGCCAGCAGCTCTGCACTGCAGTATTATACACCACTGTAGTATCATGTGCCAAAGACACACTGCAGTAATCCTACAGGAGCAGTAGTGGCCTGCAGGGCCGCAGATATGTGACTAACCACCAGGCTATATTTTCTCCACACATTAGATAAAGGAAAGTGGCTTTTGTTTGGGGTGACCTCTACTTTGATAAAAGCTGAAGAGACTGGCTTTAGTTTAATTAAAACTGTGCTTTTGCCAGGTGTCAGCAATGTGTTGTGCCGGTGGGGAACAGAACCTGATTCTTCTGGACCGAGCCATCCATAAACCCACCCCGGCTGGCACCGTTGGCTGGGCTGGCTCCACCTTTGGACCCCTGCATAAGAGTCGCCTTGGAGAGCACGAGTTTGAAGCCCTAATGAGAACTCTGGATAACCTGGTGGGTAACAGTAAATCTGCAGCATTATTTGTATGGTGATGGTAGAGGACACTCACAACAAGTTTGTTATGAAGATTTTCTTAAAAGGGTTCATTTGTCACATGAACCTCAGTTTTCAGGTTTCTGTGGCTCATAATGGAGCCTCCAGAAGTTCAGTGTGGTGCATGAATGCTTGAGACCCACTGCAATGTAAGATCAAATGTTTTTGTTTTTTTGGAGCTATATAAGAAAATCTTAGTGCCTGCTGCTCTGGATTTAAACTTTTGTTTTTTTCACGTACCTCATGCACCTTTCCCAAATTTCTGGCTGTGTGATATTATAACTAATTGCCTCTTTTAACATGTGCTATGGATGCAAATGCTTTAGTTTTTTTTTTATGTGAATCAGCTGTCTGACTTTTAAATACCATCTTGCAGCCTCTTGTATTTTGTGAAACTTAGTATATCTAATTTGTTGCTTTGTAATACAGAAGTCAAAATATGAAATCTGCCAAATCAGCTTATCCTTTCGGGTAATCAATCCCAGATACTAGATTTGCACACTAATTTCAACCCCCACACAACCAACTCTGGAGTTTGATTATGGTACTTGTTGGTTAGGCTTTATTTATTAACAACAGTTCATACACATATTTGTGCAGCTTTTGTTCTTAAGACATTACATTCCTGATTCATTGTAAACAACCTAAATGCTAATAAAGTTTCTGCTAGTCCGAGCAAATCTGGATTTACACTAAGAAAAACTGACCATTATCTGAGACACGTGTGGAGCCAGTATGGTATCAGTTGCATTTGTCAATACTGGAAACAAGTATTTTAAAGCTGAGAAATGTCTTGAGTTTGATGATATAAACATTTGCTTGTCTTAAACATCTTACATCATGTGAATGCAACACTTTAAAAAAAATACTGCTACATTTCCTGTTGGTGCTTCAGAATAAGAGCATATGGGAATTCTGTGGTTTACAAATGGAAACTTTTGGCACACAAGGTTTCCATGCTGAGTGGACCTGGCATACATTTTCCATACAGCTGTTCTGTTCACGCAACAGAAACTCTGCAGCATAGAGGCAGAATATGAAGACTTTTTTTGGAAATGTTGCCTTTTCTTTAGTTGCTCCCAAACACCTAACATTATCCGCAGATCAGTGGAAGAGAGTCCAGCCTGTTGTGTTTCTACATAACACGTCCCTTTGTTGTTTTTCAGGGCTACCGTACAGGCTACGCCTACCGTTTCCCTGTGCTTCTTGAGCGATCGCGGACACGGAGGGAGGTGGAGGTGCCAGCAACAGTAACAGCCTTCCACCAGTTTGATGACGATGGTGTCCACCCAGCTCTGAGGCAGCACCCGTTTGCTCAGCGCCAGCAGCAGGAGAGGACCCGATGGCTCAACACCCCCAACACCTACCAAAAAGTCAATCAGGAGCAAGCGAGCCCGGGACACCAGCGTACCACAGTGAGGCTCTTTGGATAAGTCTGAACCATCAGTTTTACACACACTGAGCAGCATCTCCTCTAACTGTAGAAAACAACACATGTAGAGTTGCAGTTTCATTCTTACAGCTCAGACAGGTTGTTAGACTGTGCCTGTTTATATAGGAGAATTGAAAAAAAAGATGGAGCAATGGAGAACAGAGGGATCAGAACATGTGGCATTATTTTAATGTTTTGTTTTGTGACTGATTTTAAGATTATTCAAGAAAGATGCAGACATAATAACTTACCATCTTTCTTCTATAAATTAAAAAGTCCAGAGACAAAAGCTTTTCCTCGGATTCACATGGAGGCTCATCTACACTGTGAAGCTTTTATTATTTTTTCTTCTGAGCTTAGGAGGATAGCAGAGTCAAAGCTACAATAATTTATGAGACAAAAACAATAGTGGTTGTCTGACATCAGTAGGAGGAGCTTAACTCCTCTTCAGTCCCTCCCACCTTCCTTTTTCTCCTCTTGTCTGCATTGCAGGGGAAGCCCACCAGCTTTTATGGCTACAAAGCAGGCTCTGCCCCCTGGTGGCCAAACTTACTAAATGTTGCTTACTATCTCTTGAAAACATTCTTTCACAGGGAAATAATTAAAGAAGATAACAGGTGAATTAGGAAAAAAAAAGGCTTTACTTTTGATTGGCAGACAAGATTCCTTCCTTTCAGCTGTGCTTGTTTGTCTCCTGTAGTGGTTGATGAAGTACTGTGTTGATGCTTTATTCCTGCAGTGGCTGAAGGCAGAAGAAGTGACACAAGCTGGCAGCACAGCCATCAAGATAGAGAATCCAAACCAGTTTGTGCCTCTTTTCACCAACCCTCAAGAAGTGATCGAGACACGAAACAAGGTGGGCCTTTTCCACACAGTTATCTGCTTTGGTTTCTTTAAACAGTAATAAGAATCAAAACTGCTGACAGCAACATTTTGTTGTCCTCAGATTCGACAGCAGAATCGTCAGGATATGAAAACAGCCGGACCACAGTCTCAGGTCCTAGCAAGCGTCATCACAGAAGACAGCCCTCCGGTAAACAGCCCTCCAGTGAAACATTTAACATTTTACCCCTCCTTTTGATTTCCAGATATTTTTTTTTCTTTTTCATCCTTCAGACTCCAGTGAGCCCACCCAAAGTCCCACCAGAGCCAGAACCTCCAAACCCCTTCAACCAGCTTACAGACCAGGAGCTGGAGGAGTACCGTAAGGAGGTGCAGAGGAAACAGGATGGAGGGACTAATGGTCAGCTTTACTCACAGCTTCTCAGATGACTTTAGGAATTACTTTAGCACTGTACAGTATATATAATATAAAAAAAACTCATTTAAAAAGCAATATTTAACAAATTTATCATTGGTCATAGTTTTTATCTACACAATACAGCTAACAGACTGTAACCCACCTTTGAGGCTTTGCCCATGGATTAAAATGTCCCTGACTTTCTGCTATTTAATGGATGTCCATAGTTTTTTAAGTTAAAAATGTGACTTAGGCACAATAAGGAACAAATAAGATTTTCTAACACCAACTAGAAGATAAATGGGTGGGTAAAAACTCTTTATATTTGAAGTATTTAACCAGCAGTAGTATTTATTCAAACATGGCTGATAAGCTTTTGCTGTTTTTCACTAATGCCAACGAGGTGTCTGCATAATTTTTGTATTAATACACAGTCTGAGGTCTCTTAAATAATCTCTCCTCACTTTCCCTTTGAAGCCACCTCACACTTTGTTCTAATCCTTTTTAACATATTCAGACCTAAAAGGCCTTGTTCAAACAAACCTTTTTCAAAAAAGTGACAGTCAGCTAGAAGGAATTAAACCTTCTACTTTTACTTTAAATTATTTACTTTGCACTTTGCAAAAGTTTATGTATACACATAATATATTTCAATTTGTCTGGAAAAGGATGTGACATAAAAACAGCCTAAAAGCGAGCAGGCATATGCCATGTTGGGTCTGAATGGGATGAACAAACGATGATTCACGTGTAACTGTGGTGAAACTTGTTTTTACTTCTCTTTTTCTGCACAAACCAAACCTCCCTCTTAGCTGAACCCTTCGCTGTCCTTCACTGTTTGTATGTGTCTGTGTGTGTCTTTGTGGACGTAGGGGAGGAGGTGGCAAATGACAAGGAGTCTCCCCCCACTACCTCCCCTACAAAGGGCCCTGCGGCCAGCCACCCTCCTCTCTCAGGTGAGGCTTGGCAGAACGCAGACTCTCTGTCCGGCTCGCCTTCCACACTGCTACTCTGACCCGCAGCCGTCTCCAAAACATACACATGAGCTCATGTGTGGCTTGATGCTGCTTTTGCCCTCTCATGCTTTAAATACTCACTGACAGCTGCGTTACTCCTCCTCATATGCAGCAGATCGTGACTGTCTGAAACACATAAACATGCCAGCTTTGTGTAAATTCACAAAGACTTATACAAAGGATAAGCTTGAGTATTTTTCTGTTTTATAGTATATAATAATATATACCAGTCTTTACTGACCGTAAAAGTACATTCTTTACCTTTAGAAATTTAAAATTTCCAGAAATTACCAGGTACAAGTTTAAGTTAACGTTTCCCAGAGCTTCACCAGCTGACAAACATCTGTCTCGAGAAGTGTGAAATGGAATAACACCTTAAAGGTGGTATTGTTTTGTCAAATATAATAATGAATTCTGAAGAAAAGGAGATGAAAAGGGTTGTGGAGGAGCTGGAAATGATCTCAGCTGCCACTGGTTTCCCATGAACAGGTTGTCAGTCTATCATATGACTAACACAGAGAAAAGCCAGACCATGAACATGTAAGATGATAAATACTATTATTTCTTTAATTTGAATGTAATTCTCCAGATGACCTTGAAGCAATTCTGTCTGATTTTTCCCCACCACAGCATTTGTCAGGTATAATAAACAGATTTTACCTGATTATATTAACAGAACTAATTGATTAATCCCAAACGATTACCAAAGTACACTTTTTTCTCTCAACAAATGATCTTTTGAAAACAATATTTAAAGCTCCAGCTCTAGCTTCAGACGGTGTCCAAGCTTCTATGGATAGTCAAAACCACTCTTAACTGGTTTTTAAGACAACTTAACTAGAATCTTCAGTGCAGACTGTCGACAGAGTTTGGTAGAACAGATCATCTTGGCAGTTTGTGTTAGACACCTGGAGGAGTAACACTCAGTGTCGGCTTTTGTTGGTGTGTGTGACTTTTGTTGAGACATTTTGACTTAAGAAAATACAGAATTAACTTTACTTACCAAGTCCAGCTAAAAGTAGGAAAAAACCAGTGAGCTAGCACTACCTTACCTTAGTGTTTTACAGCTTTAATGAATAAGTCAAAATGCATGCTGAAGGTTTGTTTGAGTAACACTTGCCACATGTCAATTCATCTGTCCCTGCACATACTGTATCTGTTGTACTTTCTCCTTCTGTGTCTGTCTGTCTGTCCTTTTCTGTGTTACTCCACACTGGTTCATAGGGCACACTTCTGGTGCTTTGGTCTTGCCCCTCTAGTGAGTAAGTACAAAGAAATCAAATTGGAACCCACTTCTCATTCAGCAAGCATGTTCATCTGCTGTGACATGTCCAGCATGTAGCTTTGCAGCTCGAACCACCTCAACACTCATTCCTGTTTGCTGACTGTTCTGTGCTTTGTTTTTGTTCTCAACAATACTTGCAGCAGAGGAGGCAAAGACGGACTCTCCAGCTATTCAGAACGGAGGAGAGGAAGAGAAGCAGATGACTGAGGAGCTGGAGAAAGGGATGAAGGCGCTTTCAACAAACGACACCTCCTCCACTCCTGCTGCTCCACCAATTAAACCAGTAGGTGGCACTCCTGAAGGTTCGCCCTCCAAGTCGCCATCCAAGAAGAAAAAGAAGTTCAAGCCGCCATCGTTCTTGAAAAAGAGCAAGAAGCAGAAGGAGAAAGTAGAGACCTGAGACCATCGCAGAGACGCATCAGACCTCGGTGAAATACTACAGTGAAATACTTCATAGTGTATGACAGAGCAGCAGATGGAGTGAACCACCTCAGATCTTTTCAGAGCCATTTCAGATGTCATTCAGAGACACTGTGTATTTTACTGTACCACTGCTACTTACTGATATCGATGTATGTGGTGAGGTGATTCATCTGAAGCAGGTTAAGGAGCACTGGTAATTTTTTTTCACATACTATTTGACCCAGGTCGGATACAACCCAATTTGACACACTACTTCAAATCACTCACAGTTTCTGTATTCCTCTTTGTTTTATTTTCCCCTGCTGTGTGAGCAGTCTTTCACTTCACTGTACAAGCATCCCAACATGTTCATTTCTACAAATTTCAGAATCATTCATATTCTGTGCGGCTGCCGTGTTAGTTTCATACCTTCTCTCAACCACAACTTCACAGTACACAGTGGAAAAATCTCCATTATCCATGTATAGGCATTTGAAACGTAGACTGACTTTCTAGCATGTCACATTTTTTAATCATTATAGGCATTATCTTAGTTAGCATTTGGTTGTCATTTTCAGATAGATGTTGCAGGTATAATCTGTGAGCACAAGTGCTGGACATGTAGAATTATACGATAAAGACTGATTCTTCTCTTCTGAATGCCAGTTTTGTGTAAAAATATCAGCTTGTTCAAGTTATGTCAGCAGAGATGGAGGGAGAAGAAGTGGGGTGACTAACAACTAAAAAATCCCCTTCTCCAAATGCTGTTATTAAAACCAAAAGGATAAAGCATAATACATTTGTTGCTTGTCAATGCAGCCTGAAACCCAGTAATAGAATATACTGAAGGTACTAAAACATTCCACTTTTCCCATTTCATTAGATGTGCGTGTGCAAAATACCTCTTTACAGTAATCATGTTCAGTTTAAACCAGTATCTGTTATCAAAATGCTGATGTGTGATGTTGGCTCATGGTTTTTATTTATTTTATATTAGAATGTATATATGAATGTTGCAAGGTTGCCATGTATCAGTAATTAAAGATCAAGTTTGGTTTCACATCAGTTAAGCGTTTTCACTGATTTAACTTTCTGTGCTTGATTATCTTACACCATTTATAACCAGTATTAATATTGTTCTCATGCAACGCAGACTTGCATATAGACTGATTTCAAATACGCAAATTCACGTTGTAAATTTTGGACAGCACCACAACTGCAATTAAAAGCTGATTTATAGTTCATGACTACAGTTAGACTTAAAGTAAGTTAATAACCTATGTTAAGTGCACTTTTTTTGTATAAAGAAATGCCTTAAAGTTCAGCATCAAAAGCTAAAATTTTATTCAATCTTAACCGATAAAGAATGGAGTCAATGTTGCTTTATGATAAAACCAGCAAATGCGAACTGTCTACCAGCTCGATAGAGGGCGCTCTTCTTCGTAAAAGTTACCGGAAGTCTGCAAAGTAGCTATGACCAGCCAATCAAAAGAGACAAAAAAGAGAGACTTCCTTGGTGAGGCTTTGCCGTTATTAGCCACATAGAAATTATACAGAGTTTGCTATTATTTCCCTCCAGAAATCGTTCTCTATTTAAATATCCGTGAAGGAAAAATTTGACTTGTTGGGGAGATGGGTAGGAGCAGGAGCCGAACTCCTCCAAGACGAGGTAAGAAACTAGAAGTAGTAAGCTAGTGTTAGCTTATGCTGATTTTGGGAATGGCCCTGAAAACGTTTTCTCTCCCCCTTTCTAACAGTAAGTAAGTACAGTTACGTAATCTCAATGTATAGACGTCTCTCTATAGAAGCTTTTTACACACATTCCTAAATGATTCAAGCAACTTGCCAGCGTTTCCCCAAGGCTATCAGAAACGTCTAGATCTGTGGACCATGTTAGTTGCGTTCACGTAACGTCGGCAGAATGACTTGATAATTAAAAAAATATCTCTCTTTTGTAAAGTTCACGCAAATGCTTGCTTGAAGTTCACCCAAAAGCAGACTTGGTGGTTAGGCTAAATACATAGTCATGGCAGTACGATATACTCTAAAACAGTTGGAAAGAAATAGCTTAGATGAAATGGACGAAGGTCGTGTTATCGTTGGAGTTTAGCTCGCTAGGTGGAGCTGTCGCTGACACAATTTTTGACCAAGTAGATCAAATCGCCTGTCAGTACATCCCGATAGTTATTACTGATATTACTTGAACAGTCACGTCGTAGTAACTGATTAAACAAACCTTGTATACCAACCTATAATATATTGTAGGCTTTTAATAATTTGTATAAAACGTTTACAGGAATTGTGCAGACTGCAAATTAATATGTAGATGAATGATAAAATTTTGATACCTAAGGCTTTATGGTTTTACTTTTAACCTGTTTGAAAAAAAATCTGCTTGTGTTTAATTCAGAACACTTTCTGCATACTTTGCCTACCTGTATAATAAAAGAGTTTAAGTAAACAAAGGTTGGAAATGTTATGATCACCTATATAATGCCAATCAGGTGGTGATGAATTGTTTGCCACGTGGCAAAAAAATGGTTTAAACTCTGTAACTTTCACTTGTAAAAGAAATACACACATGATGCCAGCAGCAATCATACAGGTTGTTTGAGCATCATATGCAGCAACATAAAATGCAGTGAAATTAAATAAAATCCAGAAGAATATTGTTTAAATTATGATTTCACAAGACCAGTTTATGACATTAGGACTAGTATGGCATTAAAAAAATGTAATGTTGCGAGGTCATATCCTTATTTCTGTTAGAGAGAAGACGATCTCGCTCAACTTCACGGGACCGTGAGCGAAGGCGAAGGGATAGAGACCGCTCTCGCTCCAGAGATCGGGACCGAGACCGCCGTAGAACTCGCTCACGCTCTCCTCACAGGAGACGTTCAAGGTTAGTTTATCACTGTCCTGAAGACTGTATCCTAATGCAACTGGAGCTGTTATTTCCTTTCTTTGTCTTCTCTTGAAGAATATGTTGAAGGATGTATTTAATTTTTTTTACATTTTTTTAGGAAGGGGGATTGGATGTTTAAAGCACATTCATTCATGTTTAATGCAGGGGGGGCCCAAGTCTGGTCCTCGCAAGCTACTATCCTGCAACTTTTATCTGCTTCCCTTCTCCAACACACCTGAATTAAATGGCTGAATTCCCTCATCCACATGTAATTCAGCTCTGAAGCGGCCTGGTAATGAGCCATTCATTTGATTCAGATGTGTTGGAGAAGGGTTGCGTCTAAAAATGGCAGGTTAGTAGATGTCGAGGACCGGACCCCTGCTTTAATTGTTTCCTGTCCCGCAAAATAAATATATGGTGAACAGAAATTATATTATTAGGACAGTGGGTAATATTATTGGTGACATCTTTTATAGATTACAATTAATTCACATCAGTTAAGACCCAGTTCAAGTAAAGTCTGTCAACTGTTAAAGGTAAACACAGCCTCTTGTCATTTATCAAAATGGTACAAACAAGTGTGTAAGTAATATTAATTACTTCAGTAACAGATGTGTCATCGCTAATAGTTGTGATAACCCATCCTGCATCATTCTCTGCTCCTTGTTCAGATCTCCTCCTAGACGCCACCGTTCTTCCTCGCACTCTCCTGTAAGACAGAAGGACAGACATGACGATGAGCGCAAAGAGGCGAAAGAGAAAAATGCAAAGCCCATTCAGATCTCAGGTATGCTGACATAATCTGCAGAAATGTGTTTTCCAGTGAACCGTTTGTGTGTAGTTGCAATTATTAAACAAATGTTATTTTTTTTCTTTTGTCCGTGTTAATAGCGGAGGACATGCAGGGCAAAACGGAAGAGGAAATTGAGATGATGAAGCTGATGGGATTTTCTTCTTTTGATACCAGCAAGGTGAGCGCATAAGGTTGTATGTGTGGCCACAAGGTGATGCCGTTTATTTAAAGTAGAGTTCACATAGTTCTACATCTAAGCTGAAGATGGACATACTATGTATATCTTGTTGTGACTGCAAGGATTTCATGCTTTCTGGTTTTAACTAAGTGTTTCACTGTAAACACCTGAAGGCATATGACAAGAAAAGAAATGTTAAATCAGCCACAGAGGTCTCACTCATCTGTAGAGAAGAGCATGAATAGGTTCAATTTTTCTAAGTTAAGCAAAAGACCTCAATGTTGCAGCTATGTTGCTCTGATTATTGTTTGCATCACACATACTATATATTTGTATTTGTGTACAGGATTGCTTTAAACAATGATATGAGCTTGTGATTGTTTTTGCACAGGGAAGGAAAACTGATGGTTCAGTCAATGCATTTGCTGTCAACGTTACAATGAAGAGAAAATACAGGTATGCTTACTCACACATATTACAAATGCTACTGTCAGGGTTTTGGTTATGCATTACAGTGCTGCATGAAGTTGGAGATATTTTCTAAGCCTTTGTTTTGCTTTATATTGATCTATATGAAGTTATTGTTTGACTGCAGTGGTTGGTGCTGTTGCTGAGTTGCAGCGTCATGTTTTTTCTGTCCTCCCACAGTGAGCATTCACAGCATCAACCAGTGTTAAAATAGCCAATCACCTCCGCAGGTGTTTCTATGCAGAGAGACCCCAGCGCTCCTATTGGTGCTTGATGATGTAATGTGAAAGTGTTGTGAGGGAAACAGTGATATTATCTTTGCTTATTCTCTATATTTTTTTAGACAATACATGAACAGAAAAGGAGGATTCAACAGACCACTGGACTTTATTGCCTGAAAGTATCAACAGTTTGTCTTTCCAGAGGAAGTTACTCCTTATTCCCCTTACACTGGTGAAAGATTTTCGGCCTTTTCCTGCAAGATAGAACTTTGTTTGATGCAACAAGTTTGTATATATCTTTTTTTTGTGACTGAAAGTATAATGTAAATAGCCATATTTGTAGTTGTTCACATCTCAGTGTTAAAAGGAGACTGAGATCTATGCTGTTTAGATGGCTGGTGATGTTTTTATAAACAAATGCATTTAGAAACATGGTTTACATACGGACTGTAATTTAAGAGTATAATTTTCAGGCATTGTATGAAGAAGTGTAAAATGGCTTGAGACTTTACAGCATATTTTTAGATCACCCCTGACTCGTATCTCCCAGGAGGTGCGGAAATGGCGACATTTGTCATCTTAATAAATTCCTGAATGTGGTCACATCCGTGTTACAATCTCTGCCACTTAAATTTTCTTTCGTTGTTAACTCAGAGATAATCCTTTGGTATGTTTTATGTGAATGCTTGTTTTTATTTTCCATTTGATTTCCCCAGCCGCCTCATGTATGTTTGACCACATGACCAATGTGTAGTAGAGCCACAATAAAGTCCCAGAAATTTAAGATGAGTCTGTCAGTTGCCTGTTTTACATAGTGGGAGAGTTGAGGTGATGTGAAACAAACCTGAAAGCATTTATTTATAAATATCTAATTCTGACCACACTTTTATTCATTTCGATCTCTGTATATTTTAAGGCCTACCTGTAACCAGCCTACCAGGGGCTGAACTACAGGGGTGACCAGGGTGGTACTGCCCACCTCTTAAATCTGATAGGACACCCCAGGTGCTACCTTACGTGTTTGGTGATTAACTGAAGAAGGACCAATATGTCAGATTTAGACTAAATTCTAAAGTGGTTTCTTAATTAGTCATTCTTTAAAAAAATACTGACTGCTGCACAATTCTGGAAAAGATTCCATTCAAGTACAACCACAAATGTTATGTAAAGGTCCATTTATGCTCAAAGAAGAAGACTGATGCGCAGAAGGGCGTACATTTTCGTCCGCCTGCTTTCTTCGTTCACGTGTAATTGGTGCATTTTCAGAGGAAACACAGCAAAACTACTGGAAACTGCAGGGTCAGTGTTGAGCAGCATAGCTGACATATGACCAGCGAAAGGACTAAACCAGAGTAGAAGACGAACAGGAGGAAGAAGACTGCAACAAGGACAACAAATGTAGAGATGGCAAGAGCTTTTGAAGAAAGGTTGTGTGTTGGGCGGTTGCAAACAACTTTATAGCGGTGCATTACTTCCACAAACCGGTGTCCAAAACTAATTTCCGAAGGCAGGAGTGAACTCTGAACACAGCACTGCTCAATAGTGGATGAATTGACTTCATAACCATGACAACGTAAAATATGCATGGAAGTACGAAGGATGATGTATGACAACACTTGAAAAAGACGTACCTATTGCATACATAAGGGAGCATAAATGGGCCTTAAGCCTATTGACCTGCTGTTAGCCTGAAGCTACTTATCAGTGCTAATCTAGTTATATGGTAGCCCTAGCTTAGATTTAAGATTATTTGGGAAAAACATGTTTTGTTTAGTATTTAGTGAGCCTATTTAGGGACTACACATCAACTCAGTTAATCAAGATTTTCACGTTGGAGCTGAAAATAAACCTTGGTATCCATGTCAGTGCTGACTAAGCTAGAGCTACATGTTCCAGTATAATTTAAACAGAAGGCTAGCAAGACTGGTAGTTGATGTTCAAGTACAAACTGAACTGGGCAAGAAAGCATTTAGGGTTTCAGCACCTAATACTTAAAATAAATTAAAATGTGAACTTTAATTTAAAGCCCTTGATCTTTTGAATGAGTTTAAAGCTCGAGTGAAATTGCAGTCTACCTTGTTTTGGACACGTGTTTTATGTGAGCAAGTTTTAATGTATTTTTTTATGTAACTATGCTGCTGCCATCTTTGCCAGGTCTCCATTGAAAAAGAGATCTTAGATATTAATGGGACTACCCTGGTTAAATAAAGGCTAAATAAAAAATGGTAAGCAACAGCATGAAAATGTGGGAGAAAAGTAACAGGAAGACACAAGAATGAAGAAAAGGGGAGGTATTACCAAGTTTATTGTAAAGACAGCGGACACAGTGTAGGCCGAGACTGTGTTAACCATGCAAGTAATTATGGTCAGACACAAGAATCCAGTCTACCACACAACAGGGAGAAGCCATTCATCCCCCTACCACCACATCAGTCGGCTCACACTGCGCCCAAAATTACTAACCTTTTTTATATTGTTGCCAATTTTTCCACTGACCACAGTGACCACAGTAGTGTGTGTGTGTGTGTTAGAGTTCGGAATACAATAATTTCCTTTGTATATTGCCCACCATATGTATAAAAGACTAGCTCTGCCACTGCAGCCCACAGCAACGTAGAACGTGAGAAGTTGATGGACACTGGTACTCTAACGTGGCTCTCTTGTTTGAGTCCATTGTGCTAATTCTTCTTCTATAGTTTCGAATTTGCAGTAGTTGTGCATTATTGCATTTCGTTCTGCCTGGATAAACATGTAACACCAAAAATTTTAAACTTGAGTATCTTGTAGCTTTAAATATAATTTAAGATTTTTGATCATTAGTGTCAGTTTCATGGTATGCAAAACAGCCAAGTTACTGTTTTGAATGTCAAAATCATGTGATTCCTGTTTGCTCCCTTCAACTATCAGCATTACCACTTCACACTGGTCTTTCTTTCTTTCTTTCTTTCTTGCTTTTGCTCGCTCTCTCTCCTCCCTCTCCTTCCTTTCCTTTCTTTGGCATGCATTCCTCTAATCAACCCAGTCACATTTTAAAATTATACATCTTGCTGTCAAAATGGTCCTCTGCTGACACCCTCAGGAACTTTACAATGGCATCTGGCGTTCAAGTCTATTGGTCAAACAAGAATGAACAATAGATGTACTACACTGATTTTATTTTAAAGGGAAATAACTTACAAATTAATTTTAAAGTTAGAAAATGAAAGGCTGTTAAAGCGCCTGTGCAATGTTGTCAAGATTTTCTTGGTATTTAACACCTGGCAGATTAAAATAAACGCTTGGCGGCGTAACAGTAAATATGCCAGAGTTGGTTAATCCAATGTATTTTGTCGGTTATTCACATATGCTTGGCTTTCCATAGGATGTTTTCTTGTAGATCACTGCCCACGAGCGGGCGCCTGCGCAGAAATGCATTTTGTTATTGGTAAAGATAAGAGACCAATAGTAAGAGAGCATGATAATGAGCCCAATCGCGGAACACGAAAAAAGGCCAACAACATTATGAGAACCAATCATTGCCATACACCGCGAAACAGCGTGGCAGAAGGGCGTGTCTGTTGCTAAAAGGGTGTTGTCATTTTCGCTCGTGGCTGTTTGAGCCAATTAGAAACAAGTTAATAAAAAAGAGAACCAATGACGAGGGAAGATCGTGTTGCGACATGAATGTCCATTGGGGCTCAACATGTATACACACCGTAGCGAGACTTGGACCCAAAATGGCTGTAGTTAGTCCACAGTAGCAACCAGTGCCGACCCCTTTTGATGATTGATAACTTAGAAACCCAATAGGAGTTCGAGTTGTTTTACCCAGTATCCAATCGTATAACAGCACCCAGAAGCTTTATGGGATCGTACAGTAGGTAGCTGCTGAACACATTAACCAGACACTAATTTGGAAGCACTTTGACAAACTGTCGTTTTACTCTAGATATCAGTTGCTATCTACGTGTCCAACTAAACGTATCACGTTTTCTAGCGATAAACCAGCACTAAACTTGCCATCCCAAAAACCTCGAACCGAGAAGGTTGGATGACATCGTCGCTTGAACTTAAAAGACTGCTCACCCCTTTTATATCTAATTCACATCAGGCAAGCGCATGACAACTGTACGGGCTAACATTTTTTCATTTTACTAGCTGGAGCATCAAAGATACAATCGAATTTTTTATCTTTATTTTGATAACTTTTTTTCAACGCAAACGCTAGCCAACCTGTTTGTTTGTTTGTTTCATTTTGTTTATTTTTTGGCTAGCAGGTCACCACACGGAAATTTTTAAACGTTAAACATCTGTTGATTTTGTTTTTGTCCACAAGTCGTCATTTTCGAAACAAACGACTATATTAATCAAACAAAAGTGTTCTTCTCATAAGTGTTAGCGTCAGTCTGGTTTACCCAGTTGTCATCAAACCTTTTGAACATCATTAGGCATCGAGGAAGAGACCAGTTTCACTTTTAACTGACTGGTACTTCAATTGGGACCTTTAACTTTTAAATGCACCGATTCGTGCAGGAACAAGTCATTTGACCTGTCGCCTTTCTAAAATAGCAACTGACATTACAGCAAAGCGCCATTGTTCAAAACAAAAACAAGAGGTAGGACCTGAAGAAGGAAGAAGGTTGGGTACAGTCACGGAATCCCTCATTGGATTGATATATTATTATCAGTGTTATTGTTAAAAATGGCGGCGATCGGAATGGTGCAGATGTTGATCGAAGCAGCAGAGTACCTCGATCGAAGGGAAAGAGGTAAAGTATGATTACATTCTTTGCTACCTATTTTTTCCTGAGAAAATATAGTCTCACTCCTTCCACAAATGGCACTAATCGCTGCAGTTAATTTTAAAGCTATATCTGAAAAACGGTTGCTTCATTTATTAGTCAGGCTACACATTAATATTGTCGGACAAAAGCTGCGTTTAACCCAAAATCCGCGCATATCGCTGTGAGAAAACAGACAGTTCCGTGACATAATATTCCATATATAAAATTGCATTTGTCTTTTTTTTTATTATTATGCAAGAAAGTATTTATTTATTGCAGATATGTAGGTAGACCAGTGCTGAAGGAGTACATGTTTTAAAGGAGGCTCCTCCTTCTGTTGTGGTTTGTTGGTGGGGTTTATTCCAGTTCAGAATGACATCATTGTTGGGGGGGCTACTGTATACAGCTTCTGCATGAAATCCATTCATTGTATGCTTGCAGTTTAATATATGAAATTGCTCTTGAGATTCAAAAGATCAGGCTCAAGCTGGCACTTATTAAATTCTTCCTATTTCCAGGCTCAGGCTTGCTCTGACTGACTTTTTTTTATGTCACCAGATATCAGGCCATATGACCTCTATGTTGTTTATTTGCTTGCAGAAGCTGAACATGGCTATGCCTCCATGCCACCCTTCATCAGCAGCCGGGAGAGGGAAAGCTTGAAAAGGAAAAGCAAAAGCAAGAAAAACACAAGTAGCAGGTAAAGGCTATTCAGCTTGTTTTGGCAAAAACCTTTGTGAGGGGTCTGGTTGCAGACTGAGAACCCTAGAGGTGAAGGCTCAGCTCCTACCATGGCCAGTACACTCATCCACAGACATATCTGTTCTGCAAGGTGTGCTGATGTGGTTAGTACCAGCTCATAAAGTTTTATGACAGCTTTGGCTGTTAATTATGAGTTCTGAACTGAAATTGATCAGCACTGCAGTTTTCTGTGTTCTTGCTGCATCATTTCAACTTCTGGCTTTTCCATCTTGCAGCTTAAA
The DNA here is from genome assembly GCF_017639745.1 of Melanotaenia boesemani. Taxonomy (NCBI): domain Eukaryota; kingdom Metazoa; phylum Chordata; class Actinopteri; order Atheriniformes; family Melanotaeniidae; genus Melanotaenia; species Melanotaenia boesemani. Next base: position 29,129,138 of record NC_055692.1, read on the forward strand.
GTACTCGTTTAAATGGTTTATGGTTGCTGTTCTCCCACTTGCAAACGTCATTGCATGCCCAAATTTATGTCTCAATAGCTGGTGCTCTGGGTGTTTGTATCATTTCAACAGATCATGCACCACCCAATCTTTTGTAACCGCCACGTTTAAAAAAAAAACAAAAAAAAACAGGAACTGCTGCAGGAAGAATTATTAGATTGTTCATCTCTGCAGGCATCTGTATGACCCATCAAAACCATGAACCTACAACGTTTGCTAAAATTACAAAAACATCAGATGTCTTGCTTATAGAATTGTGTGGCTATAGTATTTTCTGTTTCAGCTTTTATTAAAGCTGTTTATGTCACAGCGCCACCTTGTTAATAGTGATGCTTACTGGTTAGGAACTGCTGTGAGTCCAATGCACCTGAACTGGTATAAACAGTCATGGTGCTGTGTTGATGTCACAACTTTTCTCACGTGGTGACCAATCTGGTTAGCATAATCGTAACTTAATTGCTGGAGTTTACAGGTGTGTTAACACAATGCAAAGTAGAAAATTAATCAGCATTGATCTTTGAGAAGCAGTTCTGGCTGCCCATCAGTCTGGGAAGGTTTTTTTTTTTCATCATTCTACAGATTATTCATAAGTGGAAACATTCAAGACAACACCAAATCTTCACAGGAGCAACCTCACCTCAATGTCAGAAAAAAAAGAACTACACCTTTGACTCTGCAGGGCTCTGTTAGCATGTTAGATGTTTAAATTGATGATCATGTAATTAGAAAAAAAACTAAACCAGTATGACTTGTTTGGTAGGGTTGCAAAAGGAAGCCTCTTGTGCTGTTTGTTTTATCTTGGTACCATTTCATGTCTCAACACTGGAGCTGTTCTAAAGCCTCCTGCTGCAGTGTCCTTACAGTCAGGTCTACAGCCATAAACCTACTTAAGTTGTTGTTTTTCAGCTCTGCAACAAGCCAACCATCATTATCCCTACTTTAAGTTAGTCCCCACAGCTTGCTGGGTTAAGCTATTTACGCTTTACGTTTCAAGTCCCATGCATAATTTGCTTATGCTAAAGGGCGACTAGTGCCTTAAACCAAGGTAAATCCAAATGTAACTTGATTCCAAAAGTTGGGAAAAGGAATAGTGTTTTAAGATGATTATTTAGTCTATATTTGCATATTGAATTTCATACATGTAAATATTGATAAAGGACACCCATTAAAAGTGAGTAACATCTGTATTTGGCTATAATCATAATTAACTTAAAAAAAAAACACACAAAACACCTAGACCCAGGCAGATAATCTGACAATAACAATACTGCCATTTTGTATTGAGTACTCAGTGGATATGTTAATGTCTGTTTAGTCATAGCCATTAGTTAGGAACATAATGTGAGTCTGTCAATTAAACCATTCATGTCAACATTTTCTGTTATGCATAACACTACAGAAAAGTTCATTGGTATTTAGGCTGTGGCTGCATGAGTGTGTGTGCTGCCTGAGTATGTTTAGACTTCATGTTGTGTTCTTTTAAGTGTTTGACTGACAGCAGCAAACATCAGTTTGGCTTTACAGTGAATGACCACTCCGTAAAGCAAAGTGGGTCAGTCAAGGTGACTGCAGGGGACATTTCAGTGTCCTGGCAGAAACGCTCACCTCCTTGGACACCAGTTGATTAGCAGCCTGTTACCAGAATACCATGAAAATCAGTCTTATCAGGACAGATTTGTGCTGCATCCTCACCCCTCTGTGCTTACAGCGCTGTTCAGTTTCACGATCCTGCAGGACGATGTCATGTATGTGTGTTACCTGTTAGGGTACATCATGTACTCATAGGAGGCAGCTGTGAGTGTACATCATGAAATCCTGGATCAAACAGGAATAGTAAAACATTTACATTTAAGCTATATTTCACATATTCAAATATGTCAGATTTATAATTATTTGTTTATAAAAACAAAATTTTCTGTATTTGCTGTTGAGGACTCCACTGTTTTATTTAATATAGACTTTAAATGTTAACGGTATATTTTTTAAATGACATGTTATACATCACTTGTGTTTTTTGGTGACACAATTGCAGAAAAATGTTGATCAATCATCATGTTTATACATGTGTGTACAAAAAAACCTGCTATTTTAATTAGATGTGGCCAAGTGTGCTTGTTGTTTGGCACATTGTGACTGACTGTAACAAAATTGCTGTTTTCTCCATTGCTATGATGTTTTTAAAGAGATGCATGCAGCGCTGCAAGAACATGCTTTCAGTTCATATCATGTCTTAACATGCTTACATTTTTAGACATGCCGAGTGAAGAAAACATGGGACTAGCTTGGTATGCCAAGTAGACCTAAGGCTGCTGCAGATTTGCCCTCATTTCCAGCTGTAAAGGCTTTTAGCCTTACATCATTTTAATTTTACATTTACAGCGGTTTAACTATAGTTTTATGTGACACGCTGCAATGACTTATGTGTAAGCTGTTTAAACTAATTCCCATTGCCATTTAAGGCTAGTAGAGCTACATTTGGTATTAATGGGGGTTTTTGCACAGTCAAGATCAGAGGTGGTGGGAACTGATGTTGGTTCTTTGATAGGACCAGCACTAAAACTGAATGAATTTCTGAATGAATCTTTTTCATAGAAGATCATCATTAACTGATCATACATGATGAGTTTTGTTGTTTTTAATAGCTTGTGGTGAAATGTTGGACACACAGCCATGTACAGTATATATTGTATATATTTCAGTCATTCAGAACAATATGTACACGCACCTCCAGTTTCTGTTGCATCCGTCACGTAGGGATGTGTGAGTAGTGGGGGGAGGGGAGGATTTCTGTTGTGTGCATGTGTGTCTGTAGTAGGGACTGGCTCCGCCTCATCTCTCTCTTTCACCTCTCACACTCTCCCTCTTCTCTCCTCACCTCCTCCATCCTTCTGTGCCTTTCCTGCTCTGATCCTACTTTTGGCAACCAGTGGAGAACATCAGCACCTCCATTACACATGCAGAGAGAGAGCCGTGGTGGATTATTGGCAGCATGAATTCAGCAGACCCACCACACATGCACAGAGTAGGAGCAACAATGATGCTCTTTGTTTGAGAACATGGTAACAAAATGAATAACTGGTGCAGTGACGCCATGTGAAAATGACTAAATAAATAGCATGCTTAAACCAATCTTAACATGTTTTTTTTAAAGGTTTTAGTTATTTTTAATGTTAAAAATTTGCTCTTCTGTAGCCTTTCTCTAAGCACTGTGATGGCGGACCCCAAGTCTTTTACTATAATTATTTCTTTTCTCCAGTGTCTAATAAAGGCAGTTGTCTCTTGGAACACTCAGCTAATCATGAATGGAAATACAATCAAGTAAATTCAAATTCCTTTTATTAAAATCCCAGGTATATGTGGGGTGTGTGCATACAAACACCAGGTGCAAACAGAGTGAGTTCATTTTAAGCACGCTGCATATTTAAAATATTTTGGTCACTTTCAAGCTGTGGACTAAGTTACACATGTTAAATAGTGAAATATTCTTGCAGTGGATATCAGCAGATGTACATTGGCAAGAAAATTCCAGCAAGGAGCTGATACAGGACCCGAGAGATGCACCTGGACTTTCAGTTGATCCATCTACAGTTCACTAAAGCCTCGTCAGAAGTGGTCTCCATGGAAGGGTGGCTGTCAAGAAGCCACTAATAAGGAAGGGAAATGAGGGGTAAAAAGGGCTGAATTATACCAAATGACACAAGAACTGCAGTGCACATCAGTGGCAACAGGTCTGAGGGAGTGATGAATCCTTCCTAGAACTCATGTTTGGGATCATCTTGTAATGAAGAGATTTGGAAAGTTGTTCACGAAGTCTGGAGAATTATTCCTGACCTTTTACTGACAGGTTGCTTCGAAGTGCTTTACAGAGACATTGAAACATCATAAAATAAGAAGGATAATTTCAAATTAAAAACAAAAGAGAAAGGAAAAAAAAAGCATTAGATAAAAACTATTAAAAACATGGTCTAGAAAAAATATACAAGCTTAAAAGACAGTGCAGAGTTGGACTTTTAAATGAAAGCTATTCAAATTTAGGCGTGGCCTCACTGTGGTGGTATGGTTGTTTGTGTATAGGGAGAATATTATGGGACTGTAGCAGGAGGTGCACCATCTTCCTGAGCCTGAAATGTAGCCTGAATATATGGGATCACTTCCCTGCCAGCCCTGTTATGTCACCAGTGGTTGTCTGCCCTGCACAGGAATGTACACTAGCTGAAGGGGGCCAAGGAAGAAAGAGAGCACTCCCAGTGACCGGCTGAAACATGATTCCCAGACACACACACACGCACACATGACACACATCCTAGTGACACTTTTCCATACCATAAGAAATGGGGTAGTCTCCCATCCTAGACTTGGTTTTTACAGGTTGAAATTAAGCTTAGTCTTAAAAATAAGTTTACAAGGTATATTTCAGTCAAAGTGTGTGTGTGTGTGTGTGAGAGAGAGAGAGAGAGAGAGCGTGAGTGACAGTCAGTCATTGACATTGAAGGGCCTATGGGTGCTGAAAACGCAGATGCTATTTTGGGACTTGGGATGGGGGGGGGGGGACTGGGGGTCAGGTGGAGGTGGAGAAGAGTTTAAGAATGTAGAGGGTAATTCTTCTTCTACTGCCCCGCCGTCCCATTTACTCTCCTATTCCACAGGTCACGACACAGTTCCTCCAAAATCTGCACTTGACCTTGTTTCTCCCTCTGCTCTGCCTGCATGTCCGTGCATGTGTCTGCGTGAAACTTAAACACTGCAGTGCAATGGTCACTAGCACACTGTCATCTTTCATTTTTACCTCCGCTGTCCCCCCACCCCCCTCCCCCACCCTGGTCAGAACTACATGTATAATGGATAATCAGGCAATATGATTGGGCGTCGTCTTGTGTACTCTTAATCTTCTGTTTATGGTTACTGTTGCTATGTTTACTCCCTGGCCTCCTTGTCACATGTCTGTGAAAGTGGCCCTTTAAAAAAATGTCCTGTCGTCACCATGCAGGCCTTAGACATCACAATGCCCAGGCTTTTCTTCATTTTTCCCCAAATATCGTTTTGCCTGCTCCTTTAATGATTCAGTACACTCCCTTTTCTCTCGCTCTCACTACTCTGTTGTAAGGTCATGGATGACAGTGACCACATGTGATGGATAAAAATGACTGTTTGACTGTTTTAAACATAGCTTCTCCCATTATGTTATGACGTGTAACCCTTTTTCACTTTTTCTCTACATTCGCAGGTCTACACATAATGAAATGGAAAAGAACAGGTATGTAAAGAAAAATCTTCATATGCGTTGTCATTGAAATTTTTTTTTTTTTTTACTTTGGTTTGTTAAGGGTCACTGTAAAATGACACAAATGACTACATCCATTATTATTCAGTTTTATGAGGCTGTAAGCAAATATGAAACAAATTTAAACCCTTTAGCTGTTTTGTCCAGCTGTAATGTTCCTTTACTGGTGTGAAAAACCAGCAGCAAATGATGCTAACATCGGTGTCATAAATTATTTCACAGCGTTTGTGGCTACGTTAAGTGCAGGTACAGGAACATGACTCTTTTATTCAATCGTGGGGTCTATGAGTTTGCAGGTTTGACAAGGAAAAAAGCAATAAATTTAGACCAATAACGAAGGCCAAGCGATTTAGAAATAACTAAAGCAAAACCAGTATGAAATGGCAAAAGCAACTGAGAATCCATCTTTATATTTCCATGTTTTATTATATCCACATTTATTTTTTTTTCTGTAATTTCTCTCCGGATCTACAAAACTGCTTCGATAGTCACATAAATGTTTTAATAATTTCATTTTTAAAACCAAAATTTATTTAAAATTAACACCTAAATTTGTGGGAAATTGTAACAGACACTTTTCACTGTTTTCTAAGCTCAAACAAAACCCTATAATAATAATAATTTACAGAATTTAATGATGAAAACTTTACACACCTGTTAGTGATGAGGACAGTGAGAGAAGGGTTGTGAATGGTCTTTTGAACAGAAATATGAGTGGTGTAGTTGATCCACAGCAGCTTGTGGTTAGGCTGAATGATATATGGCACTCAGGCCTCTGAGTGGCCTTAGTGGACTCTGAGTATCTTCTGCACGTGTGGAACTCTTCACACCTGACAGTAAGATGAAATTGTGACCATGTGAGAACATTCTGTCTTTTTCTTGTTTCTCCTACAAGTAGCCTGACAAGAAGCAGAAGTCAAAGACAATAAATTAGCCATGGCAGTCCTCTGCTAGCAAAGCTCATGGAGTGCAGCAGGACTCACCTCCTGTCCAGCAAAACTGGTTTATTAAAATCCTGTTTTGAACCCTCCCCTCACTTAGAAACCAGATCACACCTGTGTGTGTGTTGACTTCCACGTGAGACGATTCCAGTCACCACCACACTTTTTCCTTTGCACGCAAGTTTTCTCTATACTAGCTGTGGGCTCTCACTTCCAGGGGTCAAACTGTGAGGGTGAGGTCAACGGGGTGATTTACTGCCAGTGAGGCAAAGTTCTCCAGCTGTCCAAGATGTAACACCAAGTCTGTGAAGCTGAACTTGAAGATTCAGTGTGAAATGATTTCTGGCCTTGGGCTCCATGATACTCACCCACTGACACATTTTACCAGAATAACCTGTTTCTTACAAAGTGCTGGTGCTACAGCCACGCCACTGTTAGTCTGTCACTTTACCATCATGTGACCTGTGCTGTTTGAGGAGTCTGCTACTCATCAGTGTTGTTAAACAAACATTGGCTTGCCCCGCTGATCACTTATTATGTCAGAACAACACGGTCAAGGACATTTCCATGTTATGTAATGACAATCTGCCCTTTGGACTTAGTCAACTGAGAAATGGGCACTTTGCTTTAGCTTTTGAATTCTGCTTTGTGTGCCTGAGCAAGGGCAGTGTGTTCGTGTGCTTCCCCTGCCCACAGTCAAATCACTCGCAGACCTCTCAATAGGTCGAATTTGAATAACTTTCTAGTAGGGACGCTCCCATCAGGATTACCTGCTGCAGGCAATAAATGAACAACCCTTTTAGTCAGCCTTTAGCTGAAAAGAAAAACAAATTTTTACATTGCTTTCAGGAAGAGTCTGACATACTCATGCCCACCTACTCAGGCAAACACAAGCACACAGAGGAGTAGCGCTCCTGACGAGGTTGGAGCTGGAGGTGTGTGTTATGTAACAGTGGGGTCAAGTGATTACCAACACCCACCCATCTTTAACAAACTGCCAGGGCTGTTTTATTGGAGCTACTGGGAGACTTGTAGCAGGAAACGGTGGAGATGAGAGATATAAATGTTAACTCTATTTACTGCTCAGTGAAGTGTCCTGTGTAGTAACTGTAATAATGTTACAACCCAGACTCCCTCAAACATACATGATGTCATAAGACATCTTAAATCACAGCAGATTATTATCTCAACAGGGCCAAAGATGCTTATACATCACTATCTCTTTAACATATGACTTGTCTGATCTTTTTGTTGAGTTATTTAATTATTTTGACCCCAAGGTTATACTTAAAATGTGTTTACAGCTCTCAGGGGCTGCAACATGTGTGGACAAAATAAGGTATTCAAAGTCTTTATGGTCCCAAAAGGAGCTGCACAAATCAAATAAATTTCCTCCAACGATGATGACTGAGAAGTACAGGTGGTGGTGTGGTACAGTAGTGAGACATGCATCTTATTACGTGTATAACACACCACGTCTCCAATCTGAACTGATTTACACAGTAATTCTGGGATATTACTGTTACCAACAAGGGCGTACTCCTGCTTGAATGTTAAGAGTTTTAACTTCCTGTTAAAACAGGAAGTGGCGAAGTGTTGGAATGTGTCTTTTGACATCATCTGGATTTTCCATTGAAGCGGTTGTTTAATCAGTTTATCAATGAAACAAAAAGTGTGAAAAATTTGACAAACCAGAAAGAAACATGGGTTCTCAGTCATTTTCTAACATCCAGCTTTATGTATCGCTAACTGAACTAATGCTTCAACCACACAACCCCAGAATCAGATGACCCTGTTACAGCACACTTAGTGATTCTCTGTGTGTAAAACAATATGATAACAACACATTAACATATCTAATCAGGATGTGTTCAGATTGTGTGACATGCTGATTAACAAAACATTCACTCCATTTTCTCCGTGAACGAAATCTTATTGCATAGTTATACGTTTTCTAAATTGCTTTTGTGTTACATGCAACGTGACTGTGTCATGACATTACTATAATTTTATATCCACTCAAAGTGAGTGAGATTATTTAGAAAGTGCACTTTGAATTTATTCTGTGGATTTATTTATTTTTATATATTATACAGTTCCCAAATAAGAAGAGAATTTTTATTCTTGCTTGTTTGTTTTTCCTTTTTTTCTCCTTTTTTTTGGCTCTATGAAAAGTGAAAAACTTGACTGTTTCCTTAATCTTTGTTTCTTCTCTCTCCAGACGGGCGCATCTACGGCTGTGTTTAGAACGCTTGAAATCCCTCGTTCCCCTGGGACCAGACGCCAACAGACACACCACTCTCAGCCTGCTGATGAAGGCCAAAGATCATATCAAGGTGTGTGTTTGTGTGCAAGGACATTCATCTAATCATTGTGAAGAGGCCAATTTGTTGATAGCATTGTGTATCTGAGTGACTGAAATGTCTTCAATAAGTGCTTGTGGATGCAGACACACACATGGACACACACACAGCTGCCCCTGAAGTGCATTGTCTTCTCTCCTTCTTCTTTGCAGAGGTTAGAGGAGAGTGACAGGAAAGCTCAGCACACCCTGGAGCAGCTACAGCGTGAGCGGAGACACCTGAGGAGGCGTCTAGAGCAGCTGGGGGTGGAGAGGACCCGCATGGACAGTACCGGCTCCACTCGGTCCTCCATCAAGTCTGACTCGGACCAGGGTAAGACTCTCTTAAGGCACAACTGTGGCCATTCCTGACTTTTAAATATCAAACTTATCCATTTAGTTTAATTATTAATTGTGTGCTTAACAATTACACAAGACATCTTAGAGCACTTTGTAGTCAAGAACTCAATGCGATAGACAGAAACTCAGCACTTAGCCAATCAAGTGATGTAAAACAGCATGGGAAAAGAAACTGAGAGGACATGTTAGCAGGGAGATTTATACCTTGGATTTAACATCATCTTTTAGAGTCATATATGTTCATTGGAGCAAGAATGTGGTCAAAAATTATATTTCCTGAAAGTTGCAGTGTGTATTAAATCCAACATCAATAATATTTTATGAAAAACCTTGTTTCTATTGGTTTCTAAGCACTTGTTATTATTCTCTTAGAATGAGGCATTTATATCTACGTGAGTCCACGTACATGACAGCTGCCACCATGTTTTTTACTATGTCATCTCAGAGTGGACAAAAAAGCCCTCTGAGCTTTAAAACTGCAGTTTGGAATTAGTAACACTTTGAAAAAACACATAGAGGAAGACGGCACACAGTTTTAAAGTAGTTAGCGCAGTCATCGCTGCACATGAGGCCACTGGATCCACTCTCAAATGAAAATGTATTTATGGCTGGAAGAATTTTGGCCACTGAGGCCACCGTCCATTCACATCTCCGCATTGCGTTCAGTCATTTCAATGCCTATCACTGTAAGAAGGCTGTTACATACTCCGCAAGAACAGAGACATTTGTTCTTGTTGAGGTGGCAAAAACAAAATGATGTCATTTTGTTCTTTTAGCCCTGCTTTGGGACTTCTTGCAGCTTGTTCTCAGTGCATCACCTGGGCAGAACTTTATTCTCGTGAGGTCCGACAACTATTGTGTAATTGGTAAGAGATTTAAACTGAGTGTAGTTAATGTGGAAGAACATGAAGCAGACAGTTGTCATTTTATTCTTTTCAGCTGATGCAAAAGATTCAACAAGGTGAAACTGTAGGTTTAGGGAACAGCTGGAGTCACATGTGGCGTGTAAAGACGAAACACCGACCCTCCAAAGACAAAAATGCTCAGGAAGTATTCTCTGTTCATGCGGAGTATGTAACAGCCCTACAGTTATGCTAAAAATGTTAGATCGTATCAGTGTAAATTTCAGTGAAGATGATTTCAAGGCAGCTGCATGATAATAAGCGACTAAAGTCAAAAACAAATATTTATGAATGTGATAAACAGGTTTGTTGTTCTGCAAAACAATAAGAATAACAAATACAAAACCTCAGGGTTTGGGAAGTTTTCCATCACTTTATAACTCTAATAAACCCTAGCTAATCAAAAACAACGCTATTAATAAATAAATTTCTGTATTTATCTCTTCCTGTGCTTTCATGCACTTACCTTACTGTACAGGAATCAGTGAAACAGTTGTATTATTTACATATCATTGTGAGTTGCAGCACTCAAACATCTTTAGAAAATCTGATTAGATTATGAATGATACAGAATTTTTAATCCACTGATGTTTTTGTGTGGCCTGTGTTTAACAGAGGACCTAGATGTGGATGTGGAGGGGACAGACTACCTGCTGGGTGACCTGGAGTGGAGCACCAGCAGTGTGAGCGACTCAGGGGATGAGCGAGGAAGCCTGCGCAGCAGCTGTAGTGACGAGGGTTACTCCAGCGCCAGCCTGCAGCGCCTGCAGGACACTCAGGAGAAGGCCAAGCAGCTGGGCTGCAGCCTATAAACAGCACTGGTCACTGACAACTCCCACCTCCTCCCTTTTCCCAGTCGCATCCCAAGATCCCATTACCACTCCTTTTTTCCACTAGGACCTCACCCCTCCCCTCCCCATTTCCCCTCCTCTCCCTGTTAGGACTGACCAAGTGAAGGCCTCTCGTCCAGCCAGGCCTCAGCGGACTTCCTGTCGACCCCGTGACTTCCATTCAGACTTCAACACTTTTGAGACACCCACCCACATCCAGCACTTCATCAGCGGTCAGTCTTAAGGGTGTCACCTGCTCGGCCTGCTCTGCACCAATCAAACGAGTGGGATTGTAAAGACACTCCGCCCTTCCCTCCTTCAACAAAAGCAACTTTCAGCCAGAGAATGTTACCACACAATGTCCCACTGCCTCTTTTTCTATGCCTCAAGAGCCATGGGAAGCACTTATAAGATTTTACTCCTAGTCTGACACACGCACCCATACACATACATTAACACACACACATACACACACCTTTCCATTGCTCTTATTTGTCCAGTGAGACCTCTTTAAGGTGCGACGCTGACATGATGTGGGATTTTTACCACCCTGTTCACTAGTCGGCCACCTGTGCATGAGCCCTTGCACTTAAATTGTGAACAAAAGTAAAAAAAATTTCTGACAACATCTCCTGAAAAGGCCCCTACTGCAGCTGCGGTAGGAATGCTGCCAGATTAAGTGAATGTTTTTAAAACATGCCGCGGACATTAAACTAGACTGCTAATGGTGTTACACTGTTCAGGCCGGCAGTAACTTTGAGCCAACATTCTTCAGTACCCAGGCTTTGGCAGGCAGGTTCGCAGCAATTTCATGTCCACACCTGCCATTCAGAGGAAAAAAGAAAAGCAAACAAACACCAAAAAATCCTAAAAGGAAAAAAAAAAAAATTATGCAGCATGAGATTGTGAAGGGGCCTAGGGTTATGGGAGGGTGATGGGGGTGGGTTTGATATTTTCTGCCTCTCTCTGATGACTGTGGCGTTTTTACAGCATCCCCTTCCCACATGTGTGTATGCTATGTCTTGGCCTGACAACAATGGCAGTCGCTGGCGAGTACAACAGCTTTAAACACCAGCCAACAGGCCGATTGCAGGTATATTTTGTCAGGTGCTGGTACGTCTTTGTACACCACTCCTTCACTGCCCCGTTGAGCAGGTATTAACAGGAAGGGAAGAGCCTGTCTACCTAGAGCAGTCAAGAGACTTTCAGTCAAGCACATTCCACAACGTAGAGAAGACAAACAGGTGATTTTGAGAGCATTATTTTTTCAAGCAGATGTTCCTGCCATTTATTTCTGAAAGAGTTTAAGGCGAGTCACCCCAAAGCAGAAGGATCAGCTTTCTGTGTTGACAAACAGAGAGAGGCATGAGTGTTTCTGTGTTCACGTTAAAAAGCACTAAAATGTTAAAACCACAGATTTTCTCTCCTTTGCCTTGCCTTCATAGCTATTTATTGTTTCTGCTCAGATGTACACCTTTTAATGTAAATAGTTTTCAGAAAGATCTCTATGTCTATCAGCAGATGTATTTATTAGATATACTGAATATATAGATGAATATATAAAATATATTTAGTCATAGCTTATGTTATTCTCGTGAGGTTTATTGAGATTTTCTTATATGTAGTTTGTTTGCACAGCCAAGTCAATCCCTAGAATATTTAGAAATGTCTGTTGTGCCTCGAGGCCTTTGTGGCTGTTAAATTTGGCACGGTGCATCTAGGAAATGAAATTTCTTTGTGGTAGAATTGAATTTTTAGCTGCTTAAAAGCCGTCCAGGGGTGGGGGGGTGTCTGACCAATTTAGGTAAATGTGAACTAAAACGTGTAACCGTGAGAGAAGTTGGTGGTCAGGTTGAGAGAGGCGATTCTTCCGGCTGTTGGCATCATCCCTGTGCTCAGGAATCTCTGACAAAATGGCTGCTCAGCCTCGCGAGATATTTGCAGTCTTTTGTGGGGTTTCTGAATCATCACGGGTAGGGAGAAGATTGCAGATATTTGAATGTAGATCAACTCTGCGGTGTAGCAACATGGTGCCAAAGGACGCTCCTGTTCGTGCGTTCGTCTCGTAAATCTCAGCTGAAGCATGAAGATGGTACACCAAAAAAAAAAAAAAAAAAAAAATTAAAAAGGATAAAAACATAAAATTAGAAAACTGTGTATACGATTGTTTAGTCTTTGAGTGGCATGCTGCTTATTTTTGTCATTTTGAAAGATTTTTAAATGGAGAAGAACTGTGTAGCAACGCTACTGAAAAGTAGGTGTGAGTGGGCAGGTGTGTTCAATGAAATGCCATCTGTCTGTGCATGTATGTGTGTGTGTGTGTGTTTATCTCGTCACTGTCTTCAGAGAGAAAGTTTTGGGGTGGTAGGGGGTGGGTGGATTTAAAAATTGTAAGGCTACAGTTCTGTTTTTATTTTGTTTACAAGTAAAATGCAAAAACAAAGATAATTTCTTAAGCTGAACATTAATGTCCAAGAAAATGTTTCTCACTTTTCTCCCCATACATTACCTGTTATCTGCCTTCTGCAAATCTACCCGTATTTGTATTTGTGTGTGTGTGTGTGTGTGTGAACGCTCACATTTTCTGTATGCATTGATGTGAATGTCATGTGACTGTGTGTGAGAGAGTGCACCCAAAATGTGGCAGAACACTGTACATTTTTGGGTCATATTTAACTTTTGCTCTGCAACCACCCCCACCCCTCCTGCCTCCCGTCTCCCCCAACACGGCAGCCGTGGTGCTCTCAGCATCTGCCTTAAAAAGCAGATGAGGAATCTCTTGAAGAACAAGACTACAGTCAGACCAGTTGTTTAAGCTACAGCTTTTAGCATCAGCAGAAACTTGTGCTCATGTGTATATTTGGTTTTTGCACATTTTGTCCCTGCAATAAACCTGGCTAACAATGCCTTAAACACACAAATGTACGACCCAACCGAAGTATGCATGGGAGTGTTTATGATATACAGAAAAGTATCACAAAGGTCGTTTCCTTTCATCGTAATGGTCTCAGGCGTGGTGCTTTCATACATACATTACACACACAGACACACTGCGTCATAATTCCACGAATACCCTCACCTGCTGCCTTTCTCCTCAGAAAGGTCAAATGTCTGTTTTCTCAATAATAGACATTTTCTGCACTTACTTTTTAAGAATTGGAGAATTTGGACACTGACATAAGTAAATCACTTCAAATATGGGGAGAAATCCCTTTGACAATGACTTGTGGCGCAGCAATTTATATTTGCCAGTGATGTTAAAGAATAAACTATTTGAAACCCTTGTTTACCTACCTATCATCTTGTCATGGTCTTTCTTTCCGGTTCACAAGACACAAAAAAGCTTTAGTAATAATTATGTTGAGAGGAGGACAAAGCAGAATCCAACCCACCACTTACACATATGGTGAGAAATGTTCATGTAAAGGTTGAATAGACAGTAATGAGGAGGTTTTGGAACATGAGATGAAAAGGCTTCACGGGAGCCTGATCCTTGCCAGCCATCTAGTGTGCTTCAGAGTAGTCGGTTGGCCAAATCCCAGATTTGTGTGATCACAGCCATCTGACTGCAGCTCCATAACCAATGCACAAAAAGCCAGAATAGGAGAAGAAAGAAGGGGGAGGGTGTTTTAAAAAGGATCAACCATCCCTTCTGGAGCTGTCTGCAGAGGGGGAAGGGAGCTATACAAATTATTTTTATCACCTACAAAAACCTATTTATCTTCCTAGCATCAATGATATTTCTACATATTGTGTGTATTGAAGTTGTCATGCCATGGGTTTGAGCCCTAACAGGTGAAACAGACAAGCCCGATAACCTCTCTATGCTTGATTCATCCTTCTGATGAGTTTAATAGTTTGGCTGAAAATAAATTTATAATAAAGATGCATATTTATTTCCGAAGGAAGTCAGGTTAGGTTTTGAGCATCACCTTCTGGCGTCACCTTCTTGTCCAAATATGGTTAGGTAGCAAGAGATCATCAGCCTACCGTCATAATGGACATTCACAAAGTGATGGATGATGACACAATGGCTTTGTGCTGCTCTCATATATAATCCAGGTTATTTTAGACTGAAAATACAAAGAGATCCGTCCACCCTTTGTACCTACATCCAAATGCACTTTATATTTACAATTAGCTGTTGTCAAAACACATTTTTGTCATGTCATAGTAGGAAATGCTCAAATACAGTTGCTATAACAGTGGCTCCTCTGTTGGTTGATGAGGCTTTTCAATATTTCCCAACAGCTGTATTCAAACTCTTATCAGGCTGAAACACAACATGTTTTTACAGAAGTATATTTTGCATGCACTTGAAACAAAACGAAAATCTTTTTCTGCATTAAAGATAATTTTCTGTCAAATATAATAATTTCTACACAGTTTTTCATTTTAGTTTAGTTTGTTTAGTTAATCACTAGTTGGAAAATAACCAGTAAGAGCTGGTCAGTTTTGAGTTTTAGAGCAGCTTGAAATTACCAGAGGAATGAAAAAAAAAGTTTTTCTTGCTTTCTTCTCAGATTAATGTTGATTTAAAGAAGAAAAACAATGTGCATGCTTTGTGGTGTTCCACCCCCAATTTGCAACCCAAACCAGAGCTAATTCCACATGTAAGTGTCTGTACTGTGCTTTACTATACCTGAACAATACCCACAGCGCTTTACATTATACATCACATTCACCCATTCACACACTGATGGTGGAAGCTGCCATGCAAGGTGCTCAACCATGACCCATCAGGAGCAATTTGGGGTTTGGTGTCTTGCTCAGGGACACCTCGACATGAGCTCTCCAGGCCAGGATCAAACCGGCAACACTCAGGATACAAGATGACCGCTCTACTCACTTAGACACACATTTGGATGCGAGATCCAAAACTTTCCTGTCTGAGAAAGTGGTTAGGGGAAAGGGACTCTATCTATCTATCTATCTATCTATCTATCTATCTATCTATCTATCTATCTATCTATCTATCTATCTATCTATCTATCTATCTATCTATCTGTCCGTCCGTCCGTCCGTCCGTCCGTCCGTCCGTCCGTCCGTCCGTCCGTCCATCCATCCATCCATCCATCCATCCATCTATCTATCTATCTATCTATCTATCTATCTATCTATCTATCTATCTAATCTGCATGAAAAGAGTCAGGCACTGCAATGCAGCTTATCCGGAGCCGAGTACATGCTTCAGCAGGGTGTATTGACAGAACCTGCCTGCTGTGTGTTTATAGTGCAGAAATGTTACTGACATGATTGTGTAAGTGTGTATGCTTGTGTGTCAGGGTCAGCACTACTGACCCACCTCTCTATGTCCTCATATGTCAGATTAGTCAAATCCAGAAGCTTATCCAAGGCCTGGACACCTAGCTTACTTTGACCTTCACCCCCTGCACCACCTTGATCTATAATACACAGTCATGCAAACTTCCTATTTACTGTACTTAATATTGGGAAAACACCCACATGGCACACCCACCTAAGTAACCCAATCAAGCAACAAATGACGCATGCCATGCAAACAAAACAGCACCAAGCCTTTAGGAGCAACAAAGTGAGGACTTAAGGGATTTAATCACTAATGGGAATTTTGTTGTTCCTGGGTAGTAGATAATGGGGAGTTCCACCCACCACCGCAATTGCAGTGGTTACATGGTGATAATAAGGCTCACTTACATATTAACAGCAAGTCACTTGTAACTGCTATTGTGTTGTTTTGTGATCATGGAAAATATAACGTGAACTTCCTGAAAATGTCAGAGGGTTAAAAACAAAACATCCAAAGTTCATCAGATGCATTAATTGATGTTTTTGCATAAAGTTTAAATAACAGTGATCCATCGATCTCAAATCCAGCTCAACCATGATCTCCCACACATCCTGAGCAGTTGTCAAGGCAACACAGTTCAAATTTGTTTATATTTTCACTTTGTGGACAGAATTTTCATTTTCTTCATAATATGTCCAACACACTGCCAAGTGCCATTGTTACAAGTTCATTAATGTTGTTCACTTGTCAGTTTTGAACCAGTTTATAATGTTTCAAAACTGAGCAACAAGAGCTCAGTTAATCTTTTTTTATCCCTGAATTTCCCTTGATGTACCATTTATAGCATTTAGCATAGCATGAAAGCAACTCTCATTGTCTTATATAATAATAATAATAATAATAATAATAATAATAATAATAATAATAATAATAATAATAATAATAATAAGGGTAGTTTTAGTTATATTCTGAATATGTGACAGGTTTAGTCTGTGGTTCTGGATTTTAACCCCCAATTTTAGATTGTGTAGCTCTCAAAAACTCACAAGCTAGAAGCCGAAAAAACAAAGTAATTAAATAGAAGAAAAGGAAATTCTAATCATTCAAACTACATCTTCCATATTAATCATGCACCACATGTTTTTTTTTAAAGCTCAATGAACAGTAGCGAGTACAAGATGACAACTACAGTCATTAACTAAATTTCCTTCCAAGTTGAATAACTTCACAGAAGCGTCTTTTGGTTTCATCATTCCAGTTGAAATTCTGCAGGAGCCAGATATAGCATGACTCTGTGGCAGAATGACAGCAGCAGTATGTGATCATCCTCCACCATTGCTGATGGCTTAGATCAAGGGATAGAGGTCTGAGTGGGAGTATATGAGAGTACATGCAAACAGATGGAGATCTCTGCTTGGGGGAAGGAGATATCTCTGGGGAACAGAATGAAGCGTGCACATCAGACAAGAGCAATGCATCCAACACTAAACAAAAGCCAGAGAGATGAGTGGTCTGTAGCGAGCTTGAGAGCAACACCTGGCATATCAAAGCACCAAACAGAAACCAGGTTCAAAGGGACAGGACTGAGAGGCTGTTTTGTGTTTGGGCATCCACGGAGATGAAGGTTTTCTGGCTTATTGGATGCCATGAAGTGAATGAAGATAGCACAACTTAATGATTAGTTGTTAAAATGAACATTGATCAAATGGCAGTTTATGGTGACGTGTATGAGAATGTATGAGAAAATAAAAGGAGACCACGGTGGTGATAACAGGGCTCTGTGGGCAGCAAGGACACAAGGTTTGAATGGCAGGGTGAGGAAAAGGTGGCTCAAAAATATGCAATGCTGGAGCTTTCAATTGTTCTTGTAATTATCTAAAACCAAAAAAAGCCTCTTTTTTTCTGAGGATGACTGTAGTCCATCATACTGTGTTGGGTCCTAGGGAGCATGAAGGGGATAAAAAAATTACAATGATTGGGTGAACATTTATAACCACAAATACATGATGAAATTAAAAATGTTAAAAAGCCTTTAAAATGGAATAAACAGGAAATGAAAACATATGCAATTCTTCAAGGAGCATGGCAACTGTAGTTGGAATGATTTGAACAAAAACCATGGTCCCCACCCTATGTTATCCCAAAAATTGATTTATTTTTTATTTTCAGGTGCCTAAGTATAGAATGTTTTAGAGAATGTGCTCATTTCTCCATTAGTGTTCCTATGAACTAGTGAAGCATTAACACTGGTACCAAAAAGAGTCCTCTATTCTTTCCAGCCTCCACCTCTGTTACACCTGGGCTAGTCTGAGAAATTTAAGGCCTTTTTTTATTACATGGTGTCTCTGAGTTTGACTCAGCTTCTGTGTTGGTTTACTATTGTGGGTCATACTATGTACATAAAACATTCTTAAATATTTCAGTCAAGGTTTAAATAAAATGAAGCAGGGCCTCACCTGTGGGTGTGACATTTCAGTAGCTGTGCTGAAGTTTCTGCACAATCCAACACATTTTCATCTTTTTGAATAATTTTGAAGAAGTTGTTTTCAACACTTACAAACAGTTTATAACTCATAAACATAAAACACAGATATCCCACATGTGGACTTGGATGATAAACTCATAAACTTGGAGCAGTGTTTCTCAAATGGTGGCACACATACTCCTTTAGGTATTTGATGACACTCCAGGGGGTACATGAGAAAATAAAAAAAATCTTAAACTTGTTATATCTTTCGTATCTGGTTTACTACATAGATCTGAGTCCAATTTACATCATGAGATGAGTCAGTTCGGTTGGTCAGGATCACTAGTAGAAAAACACATGTATGTACATTTAAAATAACTTTGAGATCTGGAAAAATTAAGCTAATCATAATGTGAAATAGTGTATTTTTCACTCCCAGATACTTGTGATTAAATGTTTTGTGACTTTGTAGATCGATTCTGATTTGTAAGTTGTGATGAATGTGTGTAAATGAATAAATATATAAATATGTAACTATGTTAAATAAATAAATGTGTAAATAGAATGAGAAATAAAATAAGTAGAAAATAAATGTATATGGATTAGTGTATAAAACACAAATATAATGTATATAATAAAGTATAAAATACATATGAAATATGTGAGGACATTAAAATTGATAAAGAAAATGTATAAAATCGCTCAATTTTATATATAAATTTTAAATGAAACCTCATTAAACTTATTTTATATATGTATATACCTTTTTATATAAATATATATACATATATATACATATATATACACACATATATATATATATATATATGTATATATATATATATACACTACCGTTCAAAGTTTGTAATCACTTCCCTATTGAATCCCATGGCAAAGTGACCCCCAAACTTTTGAATGGTAGTATATATATATATATATATATATATATATAATTTTTTTTTTTTTTTTACAGAAAAACAGGATGAAATCGGGAGTTTTCATTATTTATAGACTATTGTTACTGGTTTGACCCACTTAAGATTAAATTATACTGTATATGGCCCCTGAACTAAAATGAAAATTGGCACCCCTGGTGTCAAGTTGTTCTGCAGTGGGTACAATTCTGCAAAAAATGTGAGAACCTCTGACTTAGAGTATAGATTTAGACAAAACCTTTGTTTCTGGGCACATTCGCAATGACTACTGTGCACACACACTGAGAAGTTGCGTGTTTTATCTCTGTGTCACTACAGCTTCATATCTGCTCCCATAAGGGATGCTATCTGGAACGAAACACAAAGTAATGAAGCCTGAACACAAGTTAAATGCAGTAATATTGTTCTTTTGGTTGACATAAGAGAAATAATAACAAAAAAGCATCAATAAAAAATCAGCTAAACATAGGAACTGTTTAGATGACTCAGCTTAGGCCCCACACAAACTTTTAGGGCAATTTAATCCTGAAAGGTTGCATCATTTAACACATAGGCATAGGCAGTTTTTTCTTTCCTTTTTTTTTAAATCTGATTTAGTTTCTATGATTAGGTTTTAAATTTAGACGCTACAAATAAATTAAGTCATCTGTAATGATTGTATGTAGGAATGATTGCTTGAATGCAACTTTTTAAAAGAGAAAATACACCAGATGATAGTTTGCTATTATCTGGTGCCAGGATAGGTTTCAACTTTGCAAAGGCTAATTTATGAGAAGATCTCAACACATGCTCTGTGCTGCTGTGTTCAACATCATCACAGCACATTAAGAAGGTGTTTGGTTTAAATCTTGGCTGGGACCTTTCTCTCTTGAGATATCATGTTTCCTGTGTGGCTTTTCACTGGGTGTTCCAGCATCCTCCCACAGTCAGGTTCACTGGTCAATTTAAAATGATGAGCAAATTCACCATATAACATGTCATAAGGGTGTATTCATTCTACATGTAAATATTCTTTGTTATTCTACTCAACATTCACCATTGCCACAAACCCTGAAAGCTTCTGTCTGGTTCTGCTGGAAGAACAGTGCCCTCTTTTGGTTTTTGTGAGTCTTGGTTTTTGTCAACCCCCCCCCCCCCCCCCCCCCCCCCCTCTTCTTCTTCTTCTTCTTCTTTTTCTTCTTCTCATTTAACATCCCAACATAACATCCATTTTCTGTGAAATCCACCTAGTGGCGCCACCTACATGTAAAGGACAATGTCAGTCTGGTTTGCCAGTCTCACAGCAAGTCCTCTGATATCATCAAATGAATGTGGTAGTTGTTCAGTGATTCAAAGGTGAAGACGTTGTACTTGCATGCTGAGCAGAAAGTTAGTGTTTGAAGTTGCAGTAGATGCAGTAGTTTTTCAGTGCGGGGAGTTAGAGATGTGATGAAGTGATTTTTTTCCAGCAGAATGAATGAAAATAAATATGCAGCATGTCCCTTTGTTGTGCTGCTTGGTATCTATGTAGGAGGTGAGTCTGAGCAAAGCACCTAATCATGTATATCAGACATTTCAGGTTACCTACCATTTCCTGCTGAGTCACTATCACCCCACTTCAATATGCTCCATTGTTACCAGCGATGGTTAAAATGACAAGAAAGCCAAGCTCTCGCTCTCTCTCTCTCTCTCTCGCCCCCTCTCTCCTCTGTCTCCCCCTGTCTCTCTCTCGCTCTTCTTTCTCTCTCTCACCCCCTCTCTCTTTCTCTCCCCCCTCTTCTGACGCCCCCCCCCTTTAATTCAGATACACTCCTGTAAATCTGAAGCCAAGCCAACTGCAGAGACTAAATCTATACTAAATCTGAAGAGCCCCTATTGCTAACTATTATTCCCCATTCCTGTCATTTATGATCAATTTCAGTTTTTTGTTCAAACTCTATATTATTGTCACCATGGACACACATCCTGCATTAGCTCAGGTTCTTGGATAAGTGTGCATCGCTGATGTTACAGTGCCCCCTAGAGGCTGTGATTTTTATGTCTGTAAACTGATATTGTCACAAAGCCAAACACTGATTCTGTATTGTGCTTTTATTTAGTTAAATAAAAGGTGTAACGTGTCATATATTGTTGTCTTGAGCCACCGCTGACTTGTTTTAATAGTGTATAAGATAAAACGTGTGATTTGTTGAAGTTGGTACAGTTAATACATTTGAAAGTAAATATTTGTTCTGAGTTGTTTTATCCTTCAACAAATTTGAACTTTTTTAGACAAGCATTCCTGAAATTTCAGGAATAGTTCTCTGGGCTTTTTAAGGGACTTTCCTTGGATGTTGGCTGCCTTGTTTATGTTCTCCATCAAGTTGATCCCACACTGCTTCAATAATGCTGCAGTCTGGACTCTGGGGAGGATCCATCAGTCCCTCAAACCTGTTGCCACAGATTTTTTTAGACCAGTTCTTGCATCATTCAGCATACCTCAGCCCTGACACTTCATAGAAACCATTTCTGATGAGGCTCCAGTAAAGGGTGGCTCAATTTAAGGACCAGATGCATCTCTCAGGTCCTGTGTCAGGTAGTGTTTAAGGCCTGACACTTTTTTATTTTCCCTCCACTTTTTCAGTTTCCACAATATTCTAAATCATTTGGTTCATTGGGAATTTATTTGGTGGAGCTAAAAAATATTATGTCATGTGTGTCAAACTGTTATCAAAAGCATATGATAACAGTTTACTTATGCTAACATTTGTTTTTAGCTGTACCTAAAAAAAATTGCAACAGTTTATGTCTTTATGAAATCCTGCCAATAATAAAGTACTCAACCGTTCCATCTAAAAATGGCTTATTTGCTAGATACAACTATGGTGAATCCCTTTTTATCTTGAGTGATTCAGTATTCAGATAAGAATGGACTGAAAATTTGTCCTTTGGACAAATATCCTGATAGCATAAATTTTATTTGTTTTTAAGTTATTTTTCAAATATGAATTTATTATTGAGTTGTTTGTATTAATTGGGAAAACAAACACATTTCCTTCGTAAACAAGGTAAATTAAGCTGGCAGAAAGTTGTGCAGCAGATGATTGAACTGTGTTGCAGACAGGCAGTGTTTCACAGCTCCGGAGACGCCTGGTGCGGTGTTCAGAGGTGGGGAGGCTGCAGCCTCCTGGGTGGGTGTCTTGTCCTTACAGGGGTGTGGTCCCTCTTCTGTCTCCTGTCTGGATCAGGACCAAGGCCAGCGTAAGCTCTGCGTAAACGCTGCACAAGGTCGCTTCATTAAAAGAAATCTACTTTGGCAATACCTCAGCTCCAATATGCTCACTATGTTTTTATTTATTTATTTATTTTATTTGATGTATTAGTTTATGTTTTGGTAATCAACTTTAGGCTAGGAGCACACTTCAGCCATTTAAGTTTTAAAGATTGTTCTGTCCTCTGATAAAGACAGCAACCTTTAACAAAAGCATTAATGCGTTAATGATTTATAAATCAGACTAATAAATCTCCTCCCGCTTGTCGATAATGCGGAGTTGAGGAGTGTGAGGGCGGCTGGATGCAGACTGCAGCACCAGAACACACTCTGCCGCACAGCTTTACACATCGATCTCATTTGCCATTCTGCTGGAACAGCAAAGAAAAACTGCAATGACAGTGAACAGTACAGGCTAAGGTAACACGAGACAGTCATGTGGCGTAATAAATGGACTGAGATGTTGAGACTGCGTGGGTGATTTAATTATTTATTATTATTTTTTGTATGCTTGGATTGCAGCAGGTTCTGTCAGAAATTAAAAAGGAATCGTGTGTGGGTCTAAAAAGTCAAACAAATCAGTTGTGTTGGAGACTATCATAAGAAAATAAGTACAGACACAAAATTTGTTCTTCATCTGGAGTTGTTATGCTTTTGCCTGACACGGAGGGCAAAAAAAAAAAAAAAAAAAAAAAGAGAGAGATGCATGAGTGACTCCGTGCTTCCCAAGAGGGTGGAGGCTTTTTGCAAAAGCTTGCAGGTTTCCCCTCATCTCCTGTTGTTGCTGCGTCAAATGATGCACCACGCGCCTTCACTATAAAAGTACCTGTCCTGGCCAGACATCACTTGCATCTCACTTTCTCTCTCTCTCACGCACACTCACCCTCACACACTCCTGAACTCCACACACTATTTTTTTCTCCTCCGTACAAAACAACGGTATCGGCAGGACTCCACCAGCTAAAGCAAACATGAGTTACTCCAGCGACATCTACAGCAGCAGCTCCTATCGGAAGATCTTTGGAGATGCCCCTCGGTCCGGTCGCATGGGTCTCGGCAGCAGCCCGTCCCGCCTGCACTCCACCGGATACCGCAGCAGCCACCGCACCTATGGTTCCCCCTCCATGGTCTCCTCCACCACCTTCCGCAGGACAGCGGCGCCCGGCCGCGTCTTCTCCTCCATTTCCGACTCCTCCATGGACTTGACCCAATCCACCGCCGTCACCAATGAGCTAAAAATCATCCGCACCAACGAGAAGGAGCAACTTCAGGGGCTCAACGACCGCTTTGTGTCCTTTATCGAGAAGGTCCACAACCTAGAGCAGCAAAACAAAGTCCTAGAGGCCGAAGTCACGCTGCTGCGGCAGCGCAACAACGAGCCCTCGCGCCTGCACGAGCTGTATGAGCAGGAGATCCGCGAGCTGCGGTCACGCGTTGAAGAGCTGACGCACGAGAAGAGCCAGATGCACCTGGACTGCGTGCAGATGAACGAGACACTGGAGCGCGTGAGGGAAAAGCTGGAGGAAGAGACCAGGCTGCGAGAGGAGGCGGAGTGCGCCCTGAAGGGCTACCGGAAAGACGTGGACGACGCCACCCTGGTGCGACTTGAGCTGGAGAAAAAAGTGGAGTCTCTGCTGGATGAGATTGCCTTCCTCAGGAAAGTTCATGAGGAGGAGCTGCAGGAGCTGCAGGCGTCACTGCAAGCCACACAGGTAGCCGCCCCACCCCGTTCTGATGGCCCACAGACCGACAGTTGTCACACCAGTCCCAGGTCCTCACATACAGTAATACTGCCGAAAGTTTCTGTTCTCAGAGAAATTCAAGTTTTATGAAAAGTCTAAACGATAAAGGCTTTACAGACTTTTAAAAAATCTTGAAAATGACCTCATACGTTATAATAAATGTAATAGTCTACTATAACGCAGATCTGTGTCGCAGTTCACATAAAAAGGTTAATAGCCGTTGTTTGCCGGACTTATAAGCAAGTTTTTCCTAACAGCCTAAACCTGGAATGTAATTAACCTTCAAAGGGTGTTAAATCTGAGTTCATCAATCTTAAACCAACTTCTCCCCCAACATATGTCCCGCTGAGTCCTCCACAAACTGAACATTGCGCACTGCAAAATTGATGGCACTGCAGTTCCGTTTTCAGCACCACTCGCTGTCCCTCCCTCCTCCCTCCTCTCCTCCAAAAAGCTGGCGCTGTCCAGCGTTCCTGCAGCACCCGCACACTTCGTCTCGCGCCCCAATAGACAGATATTCTGAATGACGTGAGTTGTGTTGTAGCCTGTTACTTATGCGGCCTAACATTTTTAGGTTGTTACAGGCTGAAAGTAACTGTGAGGTGTCACCCAGCGTTAGATGGAAATGACGCCTTTCTCATTGAGTATGCGAGTTCGGCTTACTTGCGCATACTGGTAATCGAGGGGTGTGGTCGTCTCAAGGGACAGCAGGCAGAAATGGACTCTACGCACATTTGAAACTACAAAAAGTACAACAAAACACCTTACATAGAATATTCTGTTAATTTTACAAAAATAATCCAGAATCTTGCATATATATCTTCATAAGTAACTATGACTCTCACACTTCTGTTTGGGATAGTTTAGCAACTCCTGGCGCAGCAAACTGCCGCTGCAGCTTTGGGTCGTTGCCCACTATAGTATTGACTTGAGTGAGGCAGATGATGGTTGCTGGGTAGATTTCTCCAGAGGTGTCTGTACTGCCTGCAGGGAACATTATTGCCATGTACGATATTGACAGCACAGCTTTCTGCAGCAGAGTCAGCAGCTCATTCATCAGTCCTGCAGCGGTGCAGCTCTCATCTCTAAACAGCCTGTCACTAATATAGATCTACTGAAACTCCAGAATACATTTTGAATTAAATAAAACAGCAGATGTATATGCAGACAACATTTGCATCAAATGATCTTACACTCGCTGGTTTATTTTTCTGCGGAAAACTTCTGCTCTTATCAGACTGATGAGCTTGAAATTATGTTGTTCTTACCATCAACTCTTAAACCCATCCAGGTTTCGGTGGAGATGGACATGAGCAAACCGGACCTGGCTGCGGCCCTGAAGGACATTCGATCCCAATATGAGAACCTGTCAGCCAGGAACCAGGCCCAGGCAGAAGACTGGTACCGCTCCAAGTTCGCCTCCGTCACCGAGGCTACCGCTCGCAACCAGGACGCCATCAAGCACTCCAAGGAGGAGCTGAGCGAGTACCGCAGGCAGGTACAAGCTCGCACCCTAGAGATCGAGGCCCTCAGGGGCCACAATGAAGCCATGGAGAGACAGATTGCTGAGATGGAGGATCGCCACAACAATGAGATCAGAGAGATGCAAGTAAGTAAATGAGAGGAGGAAGGGAGACCTATTTTGTCCCTTTTTATTTGATTTTAATGAGGCAATTCATAATTAATTTCCTTTATTATTATTATTATTATTATTATTATTATTATTATTATTATTATTATTATTTGACAAAATATTGACTAAAGTTTGGAAGAGAGACCTGGCAGGGAGTAAGTTAGTACCTGACGTAATTTCTTGTGTGTGTGTGTGTGTGTGTGTTTGTGTGAAGGACACCATCCAGCAGCTGGAGGCTGCCCTGCGTAGCACCAAAGGAGAGATGTCCCGCCACCTGCGTGAATACCAAGACCTGCTGAATGTAAAGATGGCGCTGGACATTGAGATTGCTGCATACAGGTGTGTTATGATAATTAATCATGGACGCTGAAAGATATTTTTTATATTATTTAAAACAGATTAAAAAAACTTTTATTAGAAGCTTCAAGAAAATACAAATAATGATACATTTTTATTCTTTGATTTTTTTTATTTTTTTTTTATTTTCTTCGGGTTTTGAAGAATCCACATCCCGTTTCTAATCCCATTCAAAATCTGAAGTGGTGAACAAAGCAGAAGTGCAAACAACCAAACAAACATAAAAAACTCAAATTCAGGCCCATCTTCAGTTGTATTTTATGTACAGTTTTTTTAAATAATTATTTTTAGTTTTAAGTTAAGGTCTTGTATAGTGACCTAATGTTTTAAGTTGCATGTTTCATGTCATGATTCCAGTCTGATTTAGGAACCTCTGCTACTTTCTCACCCAGTACTTCCTGTTTACATTTACATTTACATTATTTAAAGATGTGAAAATGTTCAATCAAACTCAGCATCTCATGTCACAGTGATCACTCAACAGCAGAGGTGCGGTCTCTGATATCAGAGTTACATTTAATTCTTTAATATAAGACAACCTGAGATAGTAAAAGCAACCAGAAAAGGAGGAGATGTTGTGCTTTTTCTGACATCTGTCTGTCTGTCTGTACAGGAAGCTGCTGGAAGGTGAGGAGTGTCGCCTCAGCTCTGTTGGTGGTGCCTTGGTCCAGTCCGGTTACCCCGGTCTCTCCTATATGTCAGCCCGCACCTACACCCTTGGAGCTTACAGGAAGTCCAAGCCTGAAGAGGAAGAGGAGGAAGAAGAGAAGGCTGATGAGGAGGAAGAGGAGGGAGAGGAGGGAGATGAAGGAGATGAGGGAGATGAGGGAGATGAGGGAGACGAAGGAGATGAGGGAGATGATCAGGAGGAAGGTGAGGGTGAGGGTGAGGGTGAGGGTGAGGATGAGGGAGAAGAGGAAGAGGAGAAGCCAAAGGATAAGGGGAATAAGGGAAAGGAAAAGGAGAAGGAGAAGGAGAGCTCCACCGGGAAGAACAGCAAGAGCTAAACTGCTTGTGTCATCATCACCATCATCACCATCACCATCAATAACTCATTCCACATCCCACCAATCAATTATGGATCTGGTTCCTGTTCACATCATCTCTGTGTCTCACACATACACAAAGAAACATCTGTACACTCCAGATGCCTCACACCCTCGTGTTTTTCTGTCTCTGTTTGCTCTGTGGATCACATGTGATTAGTTCAAACATTAGACAAGCAGGAGCTTTACACACAGTAAAGAGTAACTTCTGAGGCAGTAGAGTTTGAATCTTTTCCACACTCTGCTGATATCATCATGATTTTACATCTCAGAGAAGTGCAGAGAGCTAGCATGTTGCCACAAAGTGTCATGAGTGTGACAACAGAATGTTTCTTCCTCATCTGAGCAACAAGAAATGTGCCATTAATGATCGCACTCCCAGTAAGAGCAATCAAAACCTTGAAAGTAATTATTTTGTCAGCACACAGACTTTTGAGATAAATGCACAGGTCCTGGAGCATGAGAAACAGCCAGTCCAACTTTAACGGTGCTATTTGATTTTACATATAAAAGTTGGGTAGTCCTGTAAGGAAAGGATTTTATCATCCATCATTTCTGATTGCTGGCTTTCATAGAAGGTATGATTTGAGGAAAAAAAACTGCTTCTTTGTGAACTGGAAGTTCAACCCCACATGTTTTGCACAGCAGGTGAATCCTAGTACTTTCTCCCATTACCTTCACTTTGTTTGTCATTTCATCCCAGTTTTGTTTACCACAGTGTTACAGCACGGCAATAATGGTGACTCTGAGCTGAGAGGAAACTGCACATGCAAATGTGACTGGGAGCTGGGTGGTATGCACTGTTAGAAGGGACAGTTCTGCAGCTTCTTGATGAGGAATTGTATCTTTGTGAATGAAAAAAGTAGAGTTTAAATTGCTGCTATATATATTTTGGGAATATAAACAATCCCTCCCATTGACTGATTCATTTGTCAAGCTATTTCTCTCATGTGTCAGAGTTTACGCTACATTTTCTTTTTAAAAAAAAGTCTTTTTTCCCTCTTTTCTCCACATAAAAACATGGTGGTGCTTTTGTTTAATTTATTGTAGTTGACAAAAGGAAATGGGATGAGAGTGAATGAAGCTGTGAGTGTCAGACACTGATATCTTTCAGCTGAGGGTGTACGTTGCAGATTTGTTGTGGTTATAAGGTAAAGAATTACATATAAGGGCTATTTTCACCATAACTTTCTAAACAATTGCCCTGAGATGTTCTTTTTTTAGATTATTTTACTATTGTTCTTCATTTTAATCCTTTGGTCTTGTGTTATTTTGACAAATGAATCAAGCAATGGCCGTGAATGCATGGCCTGATACTTGGAGCTTGAATATTTGCTGGATGGGATAGATTTCTGCTTGTTGTGTGTTCAATTAAAAAGAAAATCAAAGAAAAAAAAAACTTGCCTTAACCATGAATGAAAGTTAAAATAAAACATGTTTCCACCTCTTCCGCATCTCACTTGTTCCTGGGGAGACAGAGGAGTGCCCACACTTCTGCTATACTACTGTGACTGTATATGCTGCTGTCTCATGCAGTGATTTTCTCTTTAAGCCAAATAAAGACATTTATTAACCAAACATTAGCTTGATCCTTGTGTCTTTGATTCAGTTTAAGTTGATATCAAAACATCAGTGAGAGCAGAACTGAAATCAGTCTATAAAAATCTTATAAATGGGTGTGATGAGACAAAGCGTGAATACTTTATTTCTTACTTATGCACCAATCCTAGTGGCAGTTAGGTCAAACATGTCTGGCATAGTTGAAGTTTTCTACTATTAAGTGTAGAAGAGAGTTTTTATAATTAGAAATAAATGTGTAATTAATTTATATGTACATTGTTGTACCAAAAATGCTGACCATGACAAAATGGAGCCATCGCTTTATTTGATCACACATGACAAGACCAGCCGTTGCAAAGGAGGGTGACACTGATATGATGACTGAAGTTTCCAAAGAAATAATAAAACTAAAATCTGTATCAGTAATTATGACTGATGTCATCAGATATTCCAACTAAACTATTCACACAGAGGCTGAAATGAAAGTGACTGATTAGTTGTTTATATGCTTTTAAGCGTTTATTCAGAAAGTTACATTTCTGACTTGTGCAAAGTGAGTCTGTGCATTCATTTCTGGAAATTAACAGAAGAAGAAAAAATGTTATGCATTAATAAAGAAGATGAGCACTAGCCATATCATCCACTGCAAGAGGTTGTTTTAACATCCGTTTCTAATGATGCATCATTCTCAGCAGCTCATCGATCTTCTGCCAAAGATCTGCTGATAAAAATTGTGGAGCAAAGTGTGGTGGATGTAAATTATCCTTACCATATTTACTTATCAGGAATAGAATTTCCTAATGAGCAGACAGACAAAATGATGTATATTAATAAAAATGTGCAGTCATGTAAAAACAAATTTCACTTGCTTTTATAGTTTTATTCACCAGGACATAATAAAAACCCATCGGGTCCTTCAGGTCTTATAATTAGATGAATACAGCCTCAGACGAACATCAACAGATTAGACCTTGTCATTATTTATTTAACAAAACCAAAGCCAATGTGCAAATGCAATGTGTGGAAAACTAAGTGCAGCCTTGTTGCTCCCACAGGGATGAAGAAGGTGATTTATTGAACTAAGTGTGATCACCTTCATAAAAGCAGAAGTTTTAGCAGTTTGATGATCTGAAGCATTCAGGCATGTGTTAATAACAGATTGATGGTAAGTAAAGGTTACTGTTGTTGCTCAACACTGTGGGAAGAGCTTTAGTACCATAATTAAACTATTTGGAGTCCATCATTTTATAAAATCACTCAAAAGTGGAAACCATTGAAGGCAGCTGCCATTCTTCCCAGTAGTGGATGCCCCAACAAGTTCACACCGAGCTAAGGCTGTTCAATGCCCAGAGAAACTGCATTTAACCCAAGAGCTACATGTTAGACTCTGCATGCCCCAGTTAGCAAGTTAAATGTTAAAGTTTGTGTATAATTTGAAAAAACAAATAAAAAGCTGCGTATCTAGAGCAGCGTCCTTGCAATGTACAGATAACAGCAAAATGAAGATGTTGGGCCTTACTGCAATGTTTTCTTCAAACCAAACACACTTGGACTTGTTTTATAACCCCAGAACCTGGGTGCCATTCTGAAGTCAAATGTGAGGCCATTTGTCTGACAACTACAGCTTGACTTAAACTGGGTTATGTAACTGAACAATGATCCCAAGTCTGCAACAGAATGGCTGAAGAAGAAAAAAGAATCAAGTTGTTGTAATGGTGTTGTCAAAGCCCATATCTCAACCCAGTTAAAATTCTGTGGTCGGACCTTATTATTTCTTTAAACTGCTGGAGCTGAAAGTGTTTCTACAAGCAACTGATTTATGGCCTATAATCAATTTTTAATTTACACTGCTTCTGAAGAGGTGTTTTCTCAATTTTAAAACCTAGCAGTAGCCACGTTTTTCACTTCACAACATTGTAAAATGAAAGTTATCTGAAAATTTCTTATTTTTAATTATATGGAATTTCAAACTTAGCTAATTGTACTTGGTTTATTCGATTTTACTGGTTCTTCTTTTCTCATTTTTGTAATTTGTATTGGGAAAATGAAATCATTTTAACAGATGAATTTGATGTAAATGAGCTTCCAAGTGAAAGAGGGCGTACTTTACTTTCACGGGACTATGTGTCACTCTGCTCTGCAGATTGTCACTTGGTGTAAAATCATTTATTCATTTAGCCAAAGTGGCATCCAAATTAGGGATAGCATGCAAACTTTGATACTAGGAACTCAGTAAATGCATTAAGTGCTAAATATATTTAAATCTATTTGAAATACTGAACAGAGATTACATGTAGAGTAGATACAGAAGTGCAGAGGCCTGTTTAAAAAACACCCCTTTCAATGACACCCTTATATAGTGCATACAGTAGAGCTGCTCTGACTTCAGCTGAAATCTTGCTTAAGTATCAGTGAAGGAAGCAAAGAGGGGTGAAATAATTAAGCAAAAATCAAGAATTTTCCTCAGAATTTGTTGTTCTGCTACTTCCTTTCGCATGACTGCCTGCCTCATTACCCTCCTGTTAGTATCTAGTAAGGAAGCTGGATAAAATCTGCTGGGTGTTTCTACTGGCTCAGCTCATCTGCTGCCTGTCTGCAGCCAGAGGTAAAAGATGGGGTCGGCTGAGATTGATGGCAGATGCCTGCAAAGGCCCACCGGCAAAGCTGTCACTGGCAACAACTTCATCACACTCTGAGACGGTTTGTTTATTTATTTGTTTTTCCTGGGACCTTTTCTGGTATTAACACTAACTTTGTTGGGACCAATGATATTTTTTGGTAAAGCCCAGTCCCAGTCTAATTCCAGTTTGGAGTCCTGATTGGTATTTGGAATGAGTTAATAACTGAGTCCACGTTACGGTGAAGGTTTGGGATGTACACTGAATTAAATTGTTTTGCAAGCTTGTGTGTGTGTGTGTGTGTGTATACGTGTGGGGCAGATAAAGTAGATAAGCAGCACAGTTGCAAAAACATTACCAGTACTAAGAGACAATCAATAAAACTGACACAAAATGAATAAAGCAATATGAGAGAGGAGCACAGTCAAATGTTTTTACCCAAAGTAAAAACGATGAAATGTAGAACGTGTAAGTTTGAGCCAAAGAAAACAGAAAATGATACAGATAGTTTGAGACAACCCACTGTCATGCTGAAACAGATTACTAGCTGCATTAACGCTGAGTTTAATGCATTATATAGCATATTCATGATGGTTAAATCCTTTCAAATTACATCTTTATAATGACTGACCAGCTAATGACATTAAATAAATAAATAAATAAATAAATAAATAAATAAATAAATAAATAAATAAATAAATAAATAAATAAATAAATAAATAAATAAATAAATAAATAAATAAATGTCGGAAAACTTCATTGTCTGCCAGACATATCCCATGATATTACCACTGGACGTAGAAATGGATGCAAATGGGGACCACACCCTGCATGAAGCGAGACATGACTGAAGTTTTTAAACTAAGAAGGCAGCAAATTTGTGCTGCTGCTGTAGCTTTGTCCTCCCGGCCTCGTGAAACCAGTGCAATTGATGCTCATCTGTCCTCCGTGACACAAGAAGAGTTATGACTCAGCATGGACCTCTGCCGTGGAGAATCAGACAGGGATCATGTCAGAGGACAGATTTATTGAAAATTCAAGGGTCCAATCAATCCTGGAGCTGCTCTGCGGGCCTGTGGCCCCACAGGCTGGACTATGGACTCGCCCTTCAATTGGCCATGTTGCTGCTGTGTGAGCGCTCAGCTCTGCTGTCAGCAGATTCTGTTGTTGTAGAGGTGCATACATAATTAAACCTCTCCTCTTCCTCTCCTACTGTTCTCTTGAGACCCTCAGAGATAAAGCAATAAATACTGAACCACAGAATTTAGCAGCCACCCTTTCCTGTTCCTGTTTGTGGGAGTTAACAGGCATGTCAATAATTTTTTTTCTCCTTTAAACACACACATGCTGGTAAATACACTACTTAGTGTCCTTGTCACTACAAGTATTGAGTTCCTGTGTGGACACTTGGTTAATTGGGTTTTCTGGTGTTTTCTTGAATAAAACGTGTTTGAAGTAATAACTTTCTATTTGTACAAATAGGATTATTAAACATGGAGAAGGAAATTTACATTCAACATGAGATAAAAGTCAACCGCTGTCAGGGAACTAATTTTCACTTCAAGGATTCCTCTTTCACTCCTTGTCCTCCCCTCATCCTTCTGTCTCGGTGTCCGTCTATGGCTCCCTCTCTCTCTTCCCCTCTCCCTGTAACTCTATTTCTATATATAGACTTCTGCATTGCAGATGTCCCACAGCCCTGCAGTTCTGGAGGAGCTGCTGAGGAGTCTCAGCCAAAAATTTGGGCTGGCTGACACACAGAATCCAGGCAAGCAGAAACAGCAGACTGGCTGTGCACCACAGGATGGGACAGTCACGCCATGCATGGATGGATCACAGTGTACATGTGCTGGCAAGGCATCGCAATGCAGCAAGGATAAAAAGCCACTGCAGCCCCAATCTTTGGATAGGTGGGTGGGTATGAGAGTGTGAGAAGCCGTGGTAATTTTCTGCAGTATTTCCTCTGTGGTTTTGCTTCAAAAGAATTGGCTGAAAAAGACTCAACTAGAAAATGATTAATGATCAAAGTAATAAGAGTAGCCTACTTTTAAAAAAAAAACAACACTATTCATAATTATCCATTACTAGATATTACATGATTCATATTTTAAATAACAATGAAGACATGAAAAAGACCAAAATGAGGCCTCTTGTTAACCTGTAATCACTATGTGTTGTTGTAGATGAGGAACATGGAGAAAAAAAAAAAAAAAAAAAGAGGAGGGGGGGCTCATTGAAAATAACCTTACATAATTTTGCTTAATTAATTAAAACAACAGCACACTCAATTAGTCAAAGACTATTATAAATATTTAAAAGACAAGTAAGGATCTGCTCATATCAAAGTCTCTGTGGTAGATGATAAACTAAAAAAAAACTCATTCATTTTTTTTCTCGGCCAATCAATCATGGTCTATATAAGTAGAAGATCATCACGGGTGGCAAATTTGCCACTACAATTTAAAAAAATGTGGTTAAGTTAAAGAGAGACAAGCTGCAAAGACAATAATTTTTGCTAACTTATTTTTGGTTTGCGAGGCAAATATTTGGATCTAATTTGTGAGCACAAGACAAAAAATAAGTTAACATGAGCCATCGGACTTTTCTTCATTGGTAGGAAAACAGGATATAGGTGCTGAAATTTATTGAAGAACGCACAAACTTAAATGGAAATACAATATAAAAGTAAAAACCTGAGGTTACACAATTTTAATGATGTTGAAAGTTGATATTTGGTGTGAACGCCTTTATTCTTCAGCTCAGTCTGAACTCTCTCAGACAAACTTTCTTGTAACTTCTTCAAGTAGTCTTCAGGGATAGCTCTCCAAGCTTTTGAAGGACTTTGTGAAGCTCTTCTTTGGATGCTGGCTGCCTTTTGCTCTGTTCTCTGTCAAGATGATCCCAAGCTTTGTCGATAATGTCGAGGTCCGGACTCTGGGGAGGATTCATGACTCCATCAGACCTGTTTCCACTGATTTTCAGTCCTGCTCTTGTCTCATCTTACCTCAGTCTTTTCTTTTCGTTTCCCTTCCTTAAGAAGAACTTCTTGACTGCCACCCCTCTACAGAAACCATTTCAAATAAGGCTTCAGAAAATAGCAGATGTGTCTCTCAGGCCCTGTATGAGGTCTCTGCTGGATTGTTTTTTTCTCCAGTTTCTTCCAATTTCTTAAGGACATCACTTTTAGAAACCTTTCAGCTGCCACAGTGTTTCCATCCATCCATCCATCCATCCATCCATTCATCCATCCATCCATCCATTCATCCATCCATCCATCCATCCATCCACCCATCCACCCATCCATCCATCCATCCATCCATCCATCCATCCATCCATCCACCCATCCATCCATCCATCCATCCATCCATCCATTCATCCATCCATCCATCCATCCATCCATCCATCCATCCATCCATCCATCCATCTATTCATCCTTCCATCCATTCATCCATCCATCCATCCATCCATTCCACCCACCCATCCATCCATCCATCCATCCATCCATCCATCCATCCATCCATCCATCCATCCATCCATCCATCCATCCATTCATCCTTTCATCCATCCATCCATCCATCCATCCATCCATCCATTCATCCTTTCATCCATCCATCCATCCATCCATCCATTTGCTATACTTCTTGGTCCAATTTGGATTGCAGGGAAGCTGGAGCCCATCCCAGCAATTAGCAGGCGAAAAGGCAGGGTACACCCTGGACATGTTGCCAGTCCAACAGTGTTTCCTTAAAATAATTTTCCCCCTTTTTTAAAGGTAACTTCTCACTATGTTGAGACATATCATGTTTTCAGCTCTTTGGGAAACACCTTGTTGTTGAAAAAATGCTTTTTTGTGCCTGTCAAACTTTGTTATATTTAGCTATTTCCATAAAATCAACAAAATCAATGGGAACCTTTGAATTAGGTACGTTTTTATGCTGTAATTAGTCATATGTTAAGCGGCTTAACAAAACAAAACAATAAAAAAAGAAAATTTCTGTCTAGCTGAAGTAGCTGAAGTCCCAAAGAACCCTTGAAAGCTTTTCATTACACTTGAAAACCATCCACTTGATTTCAATTTAAAGTAGTACTTGTTTGACTTCTTGGAAGCAACAACACAATCAAGAAATAGCAGACTACATTGGACTACATACTTTTTCTTGTGTGATGCTTTTGGCATGTGATTTTATGTGGTTAAAAAACTTTACTTTACTTTAGATAATAGAATAAAAGAAGATATGCCTCCTGTAAAAAATATTTAAGTTAATTTAAACTCTGTTCTGGTGTGCAAAAAACTCATAAATCCTAGTTTATGTATTTATTTGGTCTCTAAATTACGGCTGGACAAGTGTATCTGGTATTGTGATGTGTTGTCTAAGTGATGTGTATAAATGTAAACTGCCTCGCTGCCTTGTTGCTGCTATTCATTACCACCTACAGGAAGATTAAGCACCCTAGAGTATGATGTCAGATCCTATTGAACTGTTGTATTTGGGCTGCAGTCCTCACTCTCCTTTCATTTCTGCTGCAACAGTGGTTGGCCATTAAATATTCATAAATGCTGGCAGGCCACAAAGTCGACACACCATACACATAAGCACGCATACACATGATGGACAGCAAAGTGAGCTTTTGCTGCCACTTGGTGTTCAGCAAGCTAACTGCAGGAAATATGATGGAAAACACTGACTTTAAAGAAATCTGATGAGGAAAGTTTAACCTGCAATGAACCAACACTTCTCAAATAAATTGTCCATTGAAGGGAAAATTAATATATATGATAATGTATTTGTATTAATATTTAGATAAACAATATTTTGATATGAGTGAGTAAATATGCTATGGTGTTGAAAAATATGTATATCACAAGTGAATATAAAGTTACATTTTCAAATGAATGCCATGGGATAGGGAATTGGTACACCTAGGAAAAATTATTGCTAAAAGGACAAAGTATAAAAAAGGTTGTAATTATTGTTTTTACATGATGGTAAAGATGATATCTGTCTGAGGACATCAGACATCAAGGACATCCAAATTCCAGTTTCAACCCTTTGTCATTGTGGTGGCAGGGTGTGGTTTGGGCTCATCTGCAGTGGAGGTGGTGCAGGGTTTGCATGGAACACTGCCAGGTGAGACTGATTAGCACCAATGCAGCATCACTCATTGCACATCTTCAGTGTGCTGAAGTCCTGGTGCCTGTAAACACAAAGGTGTATTAGTGGCACAGCGTAACTTCAGGTACAACTTTGGGTTTTCAGTGTAACTAAACTGGTTTACTTCTTACCAGCGTGCATAACAGCGGAAGCTTATTCTGGAACCACTTCTCCTGAGCAGGTCCGGTTTTGAGATTAATGCAAATAGCATGTACACCAGTCTTTACAATATGTGGCAAAACACAACAGGGTGTGACTAATGCCAGATACCTTCTTTCATCAAGTCTTTTAATCAAAATGTCCAAATACATTGTCTCTTTTTATCTTAAAATGGTTTAAAGGTGTCCTTTAAACGACTGTCCCTCTACAGCTCAAATGAGTGTTTCCACATTGGAGCAAATGTGATTTTCTACTGTTTCTTTTAACACATTAAAAAGTATCATTATGGAAGGAAAACTGGTGTAGTTTGTGGGATTACATACAGCACTTCCAAATGTCCAAATATGATTGTTTTTTTCTTGTCTTGGTAGCATTTAGTCAATAATCTGACTATACTACACAAAGATTATTCTCACTTTCTGGCTGGGTTTACGTGACAACAATACTTGCACTTGGATTATACAGCAAGGTTACTTGGTTAGGATTTGAAACCAATCATAGCTAGGACCAGCGATGGACTGGGACCAAGAGGCTGTCCTGGACTTCATCCCAAGTATAGGCCCACCAGAACTATCACAGTTGCATTCATCCACTACCTGGGCTGTTAAGATGTGCTCTCACATCATACCAGTCAAATTAGAACTAAAACAGAGAGTGAAAACACAACACCACTGACAATGATTGGAGACTCTATTGTAAAATTGTATATTGAGGGGCGAAGGACACAGGGCAGAGGTTTTACTGGCAGACAACAGGAACCTTCAAACACCCAACATCCTGTATAAGCACTATTTAAACATATTATGACAGAAGGTGTAGATCTACAACCTGATTGAGTTTGTTCATGTGTAGTTAATAAATGACTGTGACAGTGTCCACTGTCA
Organism: Melanotaenia boesemani; assembly: GCF_017639745.1. Taxonomy (NCBI): domain Eukaryota; kingdom Metazoa; phylum Chordata; class Actinopteri; order Atheriniformes; family Melanotaeniidae; genus Melanotaenia; species Melanotaenia boesemani. The sequence continues at coordinate 29,166,884 of NC_055692.1, forward strand.
GCTTTACACTCTGAATATGGCCTGATGTGATGAACCATGCTTTTTACAAATTCTTTTTACAAAGCTACCCTAATGGATGGCATTCTTATACTTCATGTGCAGTTATTCTTAGGACCACTAAAATTTCATATTCCTTCACTATGACTATTTGTTTCCATTGCCGTCATTAAATTATCTAAACGGTTGTTTTGGGGTTGACAGCAGTCTCATTCATGTTGCCAGTTTGTGAAGTAAGGGCCAATGAGATAAAATGAGACATCTGACGCTGCCCTTACCTCCAAGGTGTTTAAAGTCAAGCAAGCATATTGAGCAGCCCTGATCATGTAGGGAGGATAAAATGCATGCTCATCACAGCCATGTGCTTGCAGAATCACACTTGCACACACTGCATATTCATGCACCCTCGCAAGCATGCCAATTTTTAGTGTCCTCTCTGCAAGCATGTTAATAGTCTGTGTGCTCTCTAGCCAAAGCAGAAACACGCTAAGTGAAAATCTAAGTACACCCCATGAATCAGTGGCTTGTAGAATACCTTTTAGGTGCATGTAAAAGGTATACATCTTCTTTACAACCTTGCCTCAGTTCACTGATGTTTGTGAGCCTTCCTTTTGTGTTCAGCTCTTTTAGAGTCCCACCAGTGTTCAATCAGAGTGAAGTCTGATGTTTAAATAAGCCATTTATTTTTATTTATTTATTTTTTTATAATAATGAGATCACATTCCCAGAGTGATGTAAAGATGGGCAATGGTTCCCCATTCTGCAACACGAACACGATCCAGAAATGCTGCCATCTTCTCAGAGTCAAAGATCATTTGAAATGGTGTGAAGCAAATTGGAAAAATAATCTGTGGTCAGATTATTAAAGATATGCAATTCCTTTTGGAAGCTATGGATATCTTGTCCTGCTGATTAAATAAGAGTGGGGCCATCCAGTTTATTATCAGTGGGCAATTCAAAGCCTGTATCTCTGATGGTATGGGGCTGCATTAGTGCATATGGTGTGGGCAGCTTTCACATCGGTAAAGGCTCCATCAATGCTGAAAAGTAAATATTGGTTTTATAATAAAATGTACTCCCATCCAGACAATGTCTCTTTCAGGGAAGGCCTTGCATATTTAAGCAAGACAACATGAAATCACATATTGCATCCATCACAACAACATGGCTTCATAGAATAAGAGTCCAGGTACTGAACTGGTCTGCCTGAAGTCAAGACCTTTAACCAATAGAAAACTTTTAGAGCATCATGAAACAAACTAAATCAGGCAAAGAAGACCCAGGACTGTTGATCAGCTAGAATCCCCTTTCTTCTAAAACTCCAGCAACTGGTCTCATCACTTCCCAGACATTTACAGAAGGCTTTTAAAAGAAAAGAGGATGCTACACAATGGTAACATCAACCCGTTTCAATTTCTTTTAAAGATGTGTTGCTGCCATTAAATTTGAAATGAGCTAACAAATTTGATGAAATAGTAAAATTCCTGTGTCAACATTTGATATGTTTCATTGTGAATAAAACATGGGTTGATGGGATTTCAAAATAATTGCATTCTGGTTTGATTTATTTTTTTGGCATCCCAACTTGTTTTTCTTTTTCTTTCTTTCTTTTAAATTGGGGTTGTATTTGTCGTTTTACCTGTTTATACTGTATGGGTTGAATTTGAAGACCCTCTAAGGACCAAATTTAATTTAATTTATTTATTTATTTGTTTGTTTGCTTATATTTGTGTTTATTCATTTGACTGTCCTGATATTAAAACGTACAACATAAAGAAGGTATAGTGCATTTATATTTACACCCACAACTTGTAGTAAACACTTAAAGGAACGTCGAGGCAAAAACGTTAAGTTACTGGATAATAATCAACAGTTTGATTTATCTTCTAAAATATGGAAATTTCCTTTAACTTTATGTTGAAAACCGGAAACTCTCATTAATATTGTTTTTTTTTTCTTGCTGTTGATTTGTCATCGATTCGTCTTTTCTACTCAGAAAAAAAGTGTTGCTGGCAACATCTAGCTTAGATATTAGCAGAAGTTTCTCCAGCAAACGATCAATTGTCGGAGTCTCTGGACCTTTGCTGTTCTTGTTCGGTTGCAGTAAAATGACGGAACTAAGGCATCGTGGAGCCAAAGACACCGAATCAGCGTTACAACAGCAGCCGTCAGAGGACAAGGTAACGTTAGCGAGGACACGCTTCTGACATTTATAGGCGATGCTAATGCTAACTAGCCACCTGGCTATGTGACAGTTCCCACAGTATTATTCTAAAAAATAAGTAATGTCTTATACGACTAATGTCCGTCGTTTTAACATCGTCTAATGGAGCGTTATCGCGTGCTTTAAGGAATGGGAGCTGTCTGATTTATTTTAAACTGGATTGGCAGATCTTTCTCCCTTCCCTCCTCAGATAGGGAAGGGAGAAAACACGTAACTAAATGTGAAAATGTTCACAAATTAGCGCAGTTATTTCATGTGTTTCTTGCTGAGGGTTGGTTGGTTGATGCAAAGCCTGGCAACCATAAAATGCTTGCAATGAAACAAATGTTTGGGAAGGCGGTTTGCAGCTCGCAAGCTACGATGCCCAGCGTTTATATCAGCATTAAAAGGCCAGCAAAGCAATCGATATCACCTCCTCGATATCTGCTACAGAAAGCTTTTTGTGCTATTTCTTTGTAGGTAAATTAAAATGCATAATTCAGCTTGTTTACTGTACAACTGTTAGCAAACTAACATAGTCCCTGTCATTGTGGCAGCATTAGCTTAAGTGGTATGAGGGCTACAATAACACACATTCACCAACATGATATAGAAATAAAAATATTCTCATGTTTCACTCATACTAAAGAGAAAGCATGGTCTGTTGTCAACATGGAAAACAGAAATGTGTGCCAGTGAAAAGTCGGAGCCAACAAAGGGGCGTGGTGATGGTGTGACTATGTAGGGCGAGATGATTACAGAATTGGAGAATGGCTAAAAGCAGATGGGAAAGTAGTCATGACATTAGCTCCAACAAACCACACGGGGTTAGTTTAATTTACCAGACAATTCCACTTAGTGTAATGACTTGTTAAACGTCTCCTCCACTTTTTTCCTTTTGGTCTTGATGCATTTAGTTGAACTGTCCTCTGCAACTTGGGTTCAGAATAATGTACCATTGTTATTGCCATTACCATTCATCTCATTAATATTATTTCTGACATCATGGTAGTTGTAAAGAGGTACTGCAATTCATATTATTACACAATTCTTATCTTTTGTTTCATCACATGTTAAATGTTAGTATACCTCAGCACAGAACAAACATTTAATATTGTTTTAAATGAGCTCTTTATTTCACGGTGTAGTTAAAAAAAAAAAGTACAGGCACAGCTTGACACTTCACTTAATCTAAATCAAACATTGAGTCTAAGCAGGCTGAACAGGACCAGGATTTCTTTGGAAAGGTTTGCCTGAATTGGCATACATGTAAAACCATCGGTCACTGCAGACCACAACAAGCACCCAGTAAGGTGATATGAAAATTCATGCAGATGTCAGATTGACTTGTGTTTTGAGGCAAGTTAGTATAGTTGTATAATATCGGATTTTTAGACTCAACATTTACAGACACATTTCTCAAAATACAGGCTATACAAGGTCATGTAAGACTGATTTCCTATTTAGCATCATACTGCAGCTTCCTTGTTTCAAAACAAACAAAAGGAAAACCTGAAGCTTCGTTGTCTTAGCTACAAGAGAGTTTGTCTAATAGTACGTCACTCTGATGCACACTGTTTTTAATTTGTCTCTGCATGCATTCAAAACCAACAGACAAAAAGATAAGTATAATGTCATTTCCAATTTCTTAAGAAAGAATAGTTAAATTAAAACTTTATTGTCAATGTGTTGTACTTGCTGTCACACCATAATGCAACACAACTAGTTCGTTTGCTTATTTAAAGTTTTACTGCAAAGCTTTGTTTGTCGAGTGCAAAGACAGATCTGAATGCCGCTCAAAATTTAACTGCAGTGAGCTCTGGCTGTGTATGTGTCTGTTTCTGTGTGTGTTGTTTTATTTTAGGTGATGTTAGAAGGGTTTATTTTATCATGACCGGACATTTGGGTTTTTTGGCTGTTGAAAAAAAATAGTCGTTTCATAGTTTTTGTATTTAAATCACAAGACACACAAACTGGCTTCTGTGTATGAAGGTGTAAAAATCCCTCAAAAACTGGCCTGTAGCCTTTCATAGCCTGCTGCTCGGGTGAGTGGGGGCGTAAAAACAACACACACACACACACAAAGTTGCCACTGGTGTAAAAGACACCATAAAAGGGGAGGAGAGTTTAAGTGAAAAGAGCGCCTATTTTTAACTCGAGTATCCTGAATGACGGATATGGTCTCCATAGAAACCAGCAGACAGAAAATGCTCGGTGTGTGTGTTGTTGTGCTTGCTTCTGCAGCCAGCTAATAGGTTTCACCAGCTGTGTACTCTGTTTCATTTATGTTTCTTATAATAACTGCATTTCCAAAAAATCGTTGAATTTTCTAAAAGACAACATAAATTTTAATATGTAATTTATTTGAAGCCTTAACAGAGACAAGCACAAAGAAATGATTTCCAGTCTGCTCTGGCCAAAATGTTGTAGAGAAGCAAAGAAGTTTACAGATGCACATAAAACTTTTCTGGAAGAATGTACCATTAATCGGTCAGATGAAGGTATCAGGATTGTTTATGAAATGAGCATCAAACACAGACTTGGCCTTTTTAGGATGGGTCGTAGTTCGCCACTTTGTGTCCTCCCCTCAGGCAGCATTGCATGAAAAAGAGATCGTCATGAGACCAGGATCCATGTAGCCACATGGGTTCAGAAAGGCCTTGGAAAATAATTTTTATCATCCAACTGACTAGCAGAGTCGACAGCTTTGTCCGTGACAAGAATAAGAGATGCTATTCTGCAGCTTCTAATGTAGTTATGATCTAAATATAAGTACAACCGAACAAGTGCATCTACTTTTAGACAGTAAATTCACCACAGCTATAAAGCCACACTAACAGTGTGAAAGGAGGCTTCATACACATACAGCTTGCCTGGCAATCCTGCAGTCCACATTAAAAATGTTTTTCATATCATGTCTGTTTAAATGTCAGATTAACCAACACATTTAGATTTTTGTTGCATCTTAGAAAACTCCCAATTATTCTGGAAATGTGATAACTAAATTTTCCACATCTTGGGAGAGACAATTTGGGAATATAATCAAGGCAGGAGAATTCTTGTTTAGCAAAGAAACATGAATGAGAAAAGCATGTTGACCTGCTGACTGTTTATAATGTCATCTTCAACACTGGAAAAGCCAGCTGATGTGATAGTTACCTTTTCTAGTCGCACTAATAAAACTTTGTTTCTGATAATTATGTGTGGATTTTTTTGGATAGCATGTTTTGAGTTAATGTTACATTTCAGTAGGTGAGGATTTGTGGGTCACAATGGCAGTTTTGAAAAATGTACCTTTAGGTTGTTGGTGCTGGTATATTTTGAGTCAGTATTATAAATATAAATGTGTGGAAAGGAGCACAAAATAACATGACAATTCAATTTGAAAGTAAAAAGCAGTGTAGGCAACAACAAACACCCCTGGTCTGTTATTGATATGGGAAAAATCAAGCTGCAGAGATGTAGTCTGCTGATTAAAGCTCCTGTGAGAGACTGAGTGGGTGTCACAAAGCTGCATGCCCACCATCTGCTGAGCAAATGTGAGGTGACAACTCCAAGCCTAATTTGGTCACCAGTAATAGAGAGGGCAGCAGGGGAGGTGGAAAGAAAAGGAAATAATTTCTCACAGAGGCTGTAACAATAATGGGACTGCCACTGTCTGACATCATCCACTTTACATTACTGTTAACATGGGAGGCAGAGAGATCAGTGTCATTTGGCGTCTCTCACCAGTCAGCATATGGTTCTGAGAAATCACCAATATGGAAAGAGATAATTTGGTGCAATGCTCGGCCTCCCACACACAACTCTGCACTGGCTGTGCTGCTCCTCTTTCTTAATACAGCTCGTTATCCCGTCATGTGATGCATCTGATGCTGTTTGCTCAACAAAACTAACCTCATTCAGTATCTGTTCAACTCAAAATCAACTGCAGTAAACTAAAAATATGTATTTTGACTTAAACATTGTGTGATACAGTACTACTCCTATTTCTTTAGCTGCATCTATGAAGAATGTCAAAGATAATATAACAGACATATTTGTGTACCAACAAGGGGATTCCACTGAAAACTTGACATATCTTAAAAAAGATAAAAACTGGACATGTGGTGGACAAAATAATTTGTTAAGACTCTTAAGACTTACTTACTGGCCTTAAGACTACAACTGGCCAAAAAGGCACACTGTAGCAGCCAACACATATAAAACACGGCACACAATAAACAGTTTAATTAAACTATTAAGTACATGCACAACACATAAAACCATCTTAAGAGTAGTATTTACAGACTTCAGTTGAATGAGTTCCAAATAAAGCTTTAAACTGACCACAAGAGACTGAGTTTTATGATGATTTATGAGTTTTAACGTGTCCTGGAGGGTATTCCAGGACCATGGTGCAAAATAAGAAAATGCACTTGTGCTTATCTCAGTAGAAATGTTTGGTTTCTTAAACAGCAGCAGTCTGTTTGAATGTTATTTATTGTTATTACGAAACCTATCAAATTTAACAGGAATTTATCCAGTATAGTTTTGTAGACTAAAATTGAGGAGACCAGATTACAAAGAACATAATGATATGTGCTGGGTAAGGAATTAGAGATAATACACAGGAAGCAACGATAGACAAAGCCAACAGCACAGATGATGAAGCATGCCTATAAATACCGCCACCGTAGTCTCAAACACCTAAAAATGTTGCCTGTACAAGTCTTTACCAAGCAGTGAAGTTAAAATAAGACTTATTGTGATAATAAACAAGCCTAATTTTTAGTTTTTTTAATCTTGAGAAATGGGAAAGAATCCAGCAAAGATCTGAGAAAAGGTTCCTGAGAGATTCATCTTCATTTATCAGTCTGAAGGAAGGGAAATGGGGAGAAAAGGCTGAGGTATACCAGATGACACAAGAACCAGACAGAGCATCAGGTCAGCTACTGCTGACTTTCACATTGACTTTTTACGGAGGGACGAATCCTCTCCAGAACAGGAAGCTCATAGATGCTGGAATGATGATAAGCATACCCTGCATTTAAATTCTAATAAACATTGATTCTCAGTTCTTCTTTTTCAGTGTCATGATTTAAAAGATGTGAAAAAAAATAAAATGTCATCTTGTTGCATCACTACACTAAAATCTAAGATGAAATAAAAATGTAAATGATAATTAAATGTCCAACTTGTTTTAGAAACTACATCTCAGCTTGGTGTTCGTGTTGTTTTTGCTTTTTGTGGCAGGGTTCAGATGGTGAGCCGAAGATAGAAAAAGATGGGGTGTCTGACAGCGAATCCAAGGTGGACTCGGGAGTCCCAGAGGTGCCAGTCCCTCCTGATGACACCCCTGTAGTCCTAAACAAGGCCCTATCTGGACTTTCCTCAAGGTACGGGTTATTCTGCTTCTGGAGACTGAACATGCTAAAAATCCCTCTCTCATGGGCTGAGACCCACACAGCTGGATACCTTGGGCTTATGCAATAATCACCATTTTGTAATGGTGTTTTGTTGCTTCACCTGTGCACCACAGAAGCCTTTTACCTGCAACTATGTAGCATTAAACTATGTTTCTAGGCCTTACTATCTAACAAATGCCCAAAGCTCCTGATGGACCAATTTAAAGGCTCAACTCACACAATGTAGAGGTGTGCAAGGGAGGCTCCCAGTCCCAGCCCATCCCTCTAAAGCTAAAGCTTAACCTCAGCATGGTGTGGTGGTGTTGCCATGGCTTTCATCCAGATACCTGACCTGTCTCTCTTCTTCTTGTCTCCTATAAAGGCATGAGTGTTCAGAGTGGGAGAGCTGCAGTGTTGCATTTAAAGTCCATACAAATTATTTGACTGAAATGGTGGGGATAGCTTTAACAATGCAGCCCCTACCCTACTCATGCTACCCGGGGTGATGCTGCATTTCGTTCTGTTGAATCACCTAAAATCTCTACTGAGAAAAGTTCCTTCTTTCAGGATGTTTGCTTACATAAACCATTCCTGCTCTATGTCCTGAAGGTGTTTAAACCTAAACCAGATATGCTTGTTTATCTCAGCACTGCTACACATGTGGAGGTGAGATGATTTATACAAAGAAATCCCACCACACACAGTTTTCTTTGAAGAGTTGACACGATCCACTGATCTGTAGGATCAGTGTTTAAAGTTTATCAGTATTAAACCTGAAGTGTAAGGCGCAGTTACATTGTATTAACACTGTTTTTGGTATGGCAGTCTTGGAAAATACATCCACAGTGACACAGACACTACAAAAATGGCCGTTGTTTAATTTGTTCAGGTTCCAGTGGCCTGTGCGAAAATTTCATGTGGGCCAAATAAAGGATTGTCTTTACTGATCCAGTTAAAACCAGATGTTTGGCTTTGTTCTTTCTTCACCTTTGAGCTGACAGAAGTGTTTTCTCCTCAGATGGAAGAACTGGTGGGTGCGGGGCATCCTCACATTAGCCATGATCTCCTTCTTCTTCTTCATCATCTACCTGGGCCCCATGGTGCTTATGATGATTGTGAGTACAAACAGAGAGGATGGTGCAGAACAACCGTCGAGGAAAAGCTGCTTTAAGCCATAGTTTCCTGTCAGGGCACAGTTTATGTTTTCTGTGACTTCGTGTTGTCTACATATGGACTTTACTGTGAACTGTTCCACACATGTAAACCTTTTCCTTGTGGATTACAGGGAGGCCTGCTATGTAATAACATGCAGTGTCTTGTCATCTAGGAATTCCCTGAAACTAGGCTTGTCAGCTATTTAGTGTCAGTAGGGCACACATACAGACACACAGTGAGATGTGATGCTCCAGAAGTTTGACCCCCTTCTGATGCAGTGTTTCTCTGTGAAGGTCCTCTGCGTTCAGATCAAGTGTTTCCAAGAAATCATCACAATCGGTTACAGTGTGTACCACTCGTACCACCTGCCCTGGTTCAGGACGCTGAGCTGGTGAGGACACACAAACATAAGGACTCGTGCACCTTACGGAGACAGAAACATCCCAAATATCCATTCAGATTCCTTTCTTATCATCTTGTTTCATGTTTACTTTGTTGCAGATGTCCTAAGGTTTGTTTTCTGGTGTGTTCTGTTTTAGTTGACATAGTTTGTAGATTGTTGGGCTAATTAGAAAGTACTATCGGAAACACTGAATCATTGTTGCACCAGTTTGATTTTTAGTAGTACTAGTATGCAGTGTAGAGTGATACTTAGCAGAGTCCTAATATTCACTATGCCACAAGCCTGAAAGACCTGGTGATAAAAATTCTGTGATGTGTTTAAAGTTAGTTAATCTTTCAGCCTTTAATTTTTCAGAGGGAAGTGAATCAGAAAGCAGATTAAATATATCAGCATTCCAGGTGTGCTGCAGGCATATTGAACTCGGTGTAGGTAGCTGCTAATCCAACAGTAAGATGTGTGTTTGTGCTCCAACCTTCTGCTCTACAGGTACTTTTTGCTGTGTGTGAACTACTTCTTCTATGGTGAGACTGTGACAGATTACTTCTTCACCCTGGTGCAAAGAGAGGAGCCGCTTCGCATCCTTAGCAAATACCACCGTTTTATCTCCTTTGCCCTCTACCTAACAGGTACACACACCCAGTCAAACTGATTATAAAGCCTGCAGTGCTCTGTCCTCAAAGTTTCTGTAAATCTATCACACCATTAAGCCAGTAGGTCACAAAAGCATTTATTCTTTCAGGTTATTCAAGTTGATCTTTAAGTTTATTAACATACTATAAACACCATCCACAAGTTTCCATGAATAAAGCATTTATCTATACCACCTCCGAAAAGCTCTAAACACATCCAGCTTCACTTTTTTTTTTAAATGATCATTTGCAAAAATAGTTGAAGCAACTATTAAAACAGTTTGAATGAAATAGCGTGGTAGCATAATTAAATTGTTTACTTTTCCCTGGAAAATCTTCTTCAGCTTAGTTTTGGTCCATTAAATGTGGAATCTTTTCCTTCTGCAGTTTCTCTCAGCTGCCCTGAAGATGTGAAACCAGTTTTAGAAACAAACAATTATTCAATATCAACTTAAGGCACATTCCACATTTAGTAGATGAGGTTAAAACGGCTGCATCAGGGTCTGTCGCATTGCTCTCGGCAGATGACAGCGACGAGTAATAAGATACAAACAAGTTGTGCTGTACGTATTTGCAGAGAAACTGACATCTGCCTCTATTTATTTGTTTCTTTTACTTTGCTGTTTTTCAGGATGTTTCATCTGTGATGTTTCTTTAGTGTATGTGCAGGGTTATTGCATGTGTATGAGGTGTATTAATGTTCTAAAATCCCTGTCTTTTCTCCCTTTTCTGCTTTTTGTGCTACACAAACATTCAGGCTCGCTCTGCAGATGTAGTTTTAGTAAAACAATGGATGACTGAGAATAAATTAGGTATCAATGTAGGTAAAACAAAATGTATGGTGGTTGGGTCAAAATATTTTATTAAGGATTCACCAGCATTGCATTTAACCGTAGGAGAGAATGTGATCCAACAAGTAGAAGAAGCAAATTTGTTGGGTGTAAGTGTGGATAGTAAAATGTCTTAGAACAGCCAGATAAATAATATATTGCAAAAAATGGGTCGGAGTATGCATCAGTTGTTGATGAAAATGTGCAAGTTGCACAGAAAGCAGCACGAATTGTTTTGGCCTGTCGATACAGAACTAATACCACAATGTACAGTAATTTGGCATGGTTAACTGTAAAATACAGATTGAAGTATTTTTTTATTATCATTTATTTGTAATATTATATTAACAAAAAGTCCTTAAGTTATTTACAGTAAATTGTCTTTTTTGCTGAGTAGCACAGTTATTGCACAAGACAAACTAGTGGAACGAGGTGCTCTGCCTCTAAATAGAACAAATTCAGCGAGCAGTGTTTTATCGGGCCGTGGTTGCATGGAATGACTGCCAGGATTCCTGTTACTGGAAAATAATAGAAAATGTTTTCAAAAGAAACTTAAACTTTTTTGTTTACGCAGCAGACATAATAATAAGAGTATAGATAATATTAGAGTATGTCTAGTGATTAGGTTAAAAGAGCTATTGTTCTGTAAATATAAATGTTTTCTTTTTTTTTATCTGTTTTGTGTATATATATGTTTGTGTGTGTGTGTGTATATATATATATATATATATGTATATGTTTGTGTACATATGTCTATATATATGTGTGTATATGTATGTATGTATATATATGTATGTGTATGTGTGTGTGTGTGTGTGTGTGTGTGTATGTATGTATGTATATATATGTATGTATGTATGTATATATATATATATATATATATATATATATATATATATATATATATATATATATATATGTGTATGTATGTGTGTGTGTATATGTGTGTGTATATGTGTATATGTTTATGTATGTGGGTGGATGTGCATGGTGTATAAACTTATGTAAATAAGAAAATTTGTAATGTAATATAGAGGAGACCCCAGGAAGAAGAGTTACTGATGTTTCAGTAACTAATGGGAATCTTAATAAATGAAATGAAATGTAGATCAGGATCATTTTCATAAAAGCAGGTGATGTGGCACCATCCTGCAATATTGCATGGAGGTGTTTTTGTTCTTTAGAGCATAAGAACTGAATCAGTAAGTGAAATATGGTTGAATTGTATTTTAGAATGTTTGCTTTTACTGCAGACTCAGTGGTCAGTATTTTGCCTGCAGCTTTGTGCTCTTTTCTTGTTTTCAAAGCTCTGCCAGGTTGTGTGCTGACTCTGATTGTATTTTCTTTTGCTTTTCTGTGTTGAAGTAAATTCAGGCAGGGTGAACTTTGTTCAACCTTTATTTACTCCTCATTTACTCATTGAACCACTACTTCACTTAGTAATTTCCGTTTTTAGTCCACCATGCCTCTCTGCAGACAGAAGCTCACAGTAACACAGATCACTAAGATTCAGGAGCAAAGCAGACTCTGGAGAGGTGATGCATTCTTTTACCATACTTGGACAAATATGTCTTTCAGAGTGTGTTCTGAGGAAGAAAATCCTCACGTGCATCTTCATCACAAAACTTAGTGTCAGATGTTTACAAGTAAGAATGCAGACAGACCTGTTGCATTTCACCCTGCAGACTAATGAAGTTAAAATTAGGATATTTATGGCTTGTTTTGTGAAAATGGCTAAAAACTTAATGGAATTTATAGATCTTCAACCGTTTGAGATGCAGCTGCGTGCAGGGGGTGTATTGATTGTTCTGTGGCCTCATCCTGTAATCAGTGGTTCATGGAACATTTTCACAGTGGACGAAAGAATCAATACAAATTTGGGAAGTAAACATTCAAGCCTGTCTGAACAGAACTACATGACTACAATACTAATTTTAAACATACCTTGAAATTAGCAGTAGATTCCAGAGATGTAGCCTCCTATTCTGAACATAATCTGAAATGTCTCAAAAGAAATATTAAAAAGAGAAGTGTGTGCGAGATGTGAGCCTGTTTTGCTTGAAATTGCATAAGATGAGTATATCTCTGCAACCACAAAGTGCGTTTGAATATTAAACATAATAAAGGGAACACTTGTGTGATTTGTCAAGATGTGTAAATCACAGTGTATGTGTTACTGGTGAAGAATGAATCAAGATGGCACACACACACAAAAAAAAATGCAAACGTCATCTAAAAAAAACACAAACTTTTAGGATCAAAACTCTTTGGAATCATGCATCAGGTGCTCCAAATCTCTATCAAACCATTGTACAATAAGTACAATTATTTCTACAAATACCTCCTTTGCTAAAGTGAAGCAGAACAAAATTAGAGAGGCTTTGTTGCAGAAAGTCCAGGCAAAGTTTCCAAAATGGCCATTTTGGCACAGTTGGCACCATCTGTGCCATCTGCATGTACTCATGTGCAAACTATACATTTCATTTTTATATCACTACTGGTGTTCAAAATAGTCAAATACATTGATAAGCGCTGAATAAAAAGCCCAGACCTTTTGCACCCAGCTGGCAGGGTGCAAAAGGAACCTAAAACTAAAAAAGGACTAGAAGCCTCTGACAGGAAGGAACAAGGCTGCTATAAAACCATGTTTTGATATTTACCAAGCTAAGTGTTGATAAACTTTTCTCTGCTGTTGGGAAGCTCTAAAAGACAGAAATAAATAAGTAATTTTGAATAAAGTTCTGCATTTTGGGTGATCTACTACAGAAATTTTCTTATTATGATTTTATAAAGGTAGAAAGAAGTGAAAGTAAAGATCAGCTTTACTAAGAATGAACAATGATGTCTAAAGACACCCTCTTCTCACCTTATCCATGTTACACTACCATGTTACTGCTGTAGTTCATATGGAAAAAAAAACAGACTGTTTATGATTTTTATTTCCACGTTTGAAAGGTGAGGTTATTCATTTGCTTATAATCTGCGGTTCATGCCACTAAATGTTGCTGAAGCCAGCACAATGGACCTTAAAAATAGATATATTGCTTAACTTGGTGCCTCTTGGAAATGAGGAAATCCTTAACTCGGCTGTTTACTTAAACACAATGGATGTTTAAACTTAAGACTGTCACACCATTTTATTATAATCCAGGTTACTCAGTAAGCTATTTTAGTCAAATGTGAACAGGAATCTCCCACTTCTCAAACTGCAGCATGTCAGTTCGTACAACAGCACTTTTAGTTTATCATCAAGCCAAACAGGATGTGGGGAGGAAGGAAGCACCCTGACAGTTTCTGCCTCTTGCCTACTGCCTTCAAGGTGAAACTGAACAGGCCAAGTTTTTCCCAAGCATTTAGACAAGAAGTGTTAAAGCTGACATTGCAATGTGGTGCTCTGCAGTGTTGCACATGTTACGTCTAACCTGAGAGGAGAGGCTGCTGATTTGAATTGCTGAGTTCAGAAAGCTCATGCTTTCAGTATACTTAGGCTGACTTTTAACCCAGTGAAGGTATCTTCGTCTTTGTTTTGCAACATCCTCTAATGCAGGGGTGGCCAACACCAGTCCTCAAGAGCCACAATCCTCTAGATTTTCCATGCATCGCGGCACCAACACATCTGACTCAAATTAAATGGATCCAACATCCTATAAGGATCTGCACAATGACTCATTAGTTTAAGTCAGGCGTGTCGGTGCAGGGATGCATGTAAAACCTGCTGGACTGTGGCTCTCAAGGACCAACGTTGGCCACCCCTGCTCTAATGTTACTCATGTAAAAAAATGGCTCCAGCAGCTTGGAGCTACTCACTACACTCTAAACTGGGCTTCGTTTGAAATAGGTCAATCTAAATTTAATCCGTTTGAACAAAGATGACCTAAATTCTGAATATTACCTCCAACTTTATACAGATGCTACTGTTCTGCATTTAATGCTGTGTTTGTTCTGCTCTTGCAGGTTTCTGCATGTTTGTGCTAAGTTTGGTGAAGAAACATTACCGGCTTCAGTTCTACATGGTAAGCGGGAACCCGTCTCCTCCTGGCACCATGCCTAAAGGCTGGATTATTAATGAGATGAGTTATAAAACAAGCCCTCCGGTTAATGATAAAGTGGGACGAAGATTGTTCCTAGGGGGCAAATCAGTCCAAATGTGTTTATTACATTTAGTAAAAACTGATCCCACAATTTTACATCAGTTCAGTGGATTAAATACCCCGCACATTCTTCACGTAAAGGGGACACTAGACATGCAAAATGACTGAAATGAAAGACTAGATGACAGCTCCGTCTTCAGATGAACAATAAGGGTAATGTTAAGCTGCCCTTATGTAAACATACACTGTTCATCTTAATGTGTCTCCACAGTTTGGTTGGACCCATGTGACTCTGCTGATTGTGGTGACTCAGTCACACCTTATTATTCACAATCTGTTTGAAGGAATGATCTGGTGAGTAAAGGTTCATTCATACTGTTCAGTTAAAAGCCAGAAACTTTGCTTTTTTATTCTGATTGTTTTCATGCAGAAAGTCTAATTTAATCATTTCTAAATTAGATTATCTTGAATTTTCCTAATTCGTAATGCAATAGCAGCACTAAACAGGCTAATTACGATATAATCTCGTCTTTGTCTAAATAGGTTCATTGTACCCATTTCCTGTGTGATCTGTAATGACATTATGGCTTACATGTTTGGTTTCTTCTTTGGACGAACGCCTCTCATCAAGGTTAGTCAGCAGTTTAAATAAGATGTAAAGATATTTATATGTTCATGCAGTAGTTTACATGGGTTTGGTTTGTTCCACAACCTTTCAGCTGGATCTTGAACAGTTATGGACACATACATGATGATGTAATAATGTTTGTTCATGGCACCTGCAGCTGTCACCTAAGAAGACATGGGAGGGTTTCATTGGTGGATTCTTCTCCACCATCGTGTTTGGCATCATGGTAGGAAATAAATTTTGTGGTTGTTGTTTAGAACAACAAATCTTTTTTGGTTAATTTCTCCAATAAGAGTTACACTGAATAAAACTGACATGATGTACCTGAAGAGTAAAAGCATCTTGCTCCTCCTCAGCTCTCCTACGTCATGGCTGGCTACCGCTACTTTGTGTGTCCGGTGGAGTTCAACAACGACTCCAACAGCTTCCAGGTGGACTGTGAGCCACCAGAGCTCTTTCAGCTCCAGGAATACACCATTCCCAGTGTCCTGGAGTCCGTTACTGGATGGGTAAGTCTTGGCTGACCTTTTTAGTTTTTATTTATTTTTCTTTTTAATACAAGCTGAGTGTTAGTATTTGTCTACTTTCTACCTTCCAAGATATGCACAGTACAATATGTTTGTGTAATGCCATGTAACTATAAAATAACCACAAATGAAAATTATATCCTGGTGTGCTAAATTAATCTTCGTTCCACAGTTTATTAAACTGTGTAATCCTAAAGTTTTTACTCTCCTATATGTCTGATCAACTTTCCAAATCCTGGACCAAGAGTATAATGGAAACAAGAAACTGTAACAAAAGATTTAATAGAATAGTTTTTTTTTTTTTTTTTTTTATGGTTAATTCTTTTTTTGTCTCTGTTGAATGTGACGGTGCTGATGTTGATTTTCCTTCTTGTCTCTACAGACCACAGTTCGTCTGTATCCTTTCCAGATTCACAGCATCGCTCTTTCCAGCTTCGCCTCCATCGTTGGCCCTTTCGGTGGCTTCTTTGCCAGCGGCTTTAAGAGAGCTTTCAAGATCAAGGTAGGGGTTTAACCACCAGCCTTCAGGAAACCGTCGGTATATATTACATTATTTGTCTATTACTTAAAATATCCCCTGCCTGCGTTTAGGTGCCCGTGGCAAACTTGCATGTTTTCTTTATTTTTTTCTGCCAGGACTTTGCCAACACTATTCCGGGTCACGGTGGCATTATGGACAGATTTGACTGCCAATACCTCATGGCCACATTCGTCAATGTCTACATTGCTAGCTTCATCAGGTAAACACTCAGACTGATGGCAAGTTTAGAAATAATAATTTTACAAAAAGAGAATATGAAAGAACCTCCAGACATAAACTGAGTAGTTTTGCTCAGAAAATATGTTGTTTACTCACATGCCCTTCAAAATAGTTAGGGATTTACAGATACCACACTTGATGAAACCGAGTACATTTGATTACTTGCTGGTATAGAGTACTGATTTGAGTACTAATTAAGAAGTGTGGACCAGAAGGTCCGATGCGATGAGTGGTTAATTATGTGGTATATCAACTGGGTCATCCTGTAGCCATCCTCTAAATGTAAAACTGGAAAAATATCAGAATCCTCATAATCTATCTCTATAGTATCTGTGTAGGGCTTGGGAACTGACATTAGTGCATTCTAGAGTATAAACAATACGCTGACGCCATTTTTTGAGGCCACACAAAAACCTGACCATTGCATATCGATAAGTATTTAAACAACCATAATGTTGAAAGTTAGAAACAAACAAAATGAGCACTAGAAGGACAATCTTCTTCCCAAGGCGAGAAGACTATATGAAAAAGATAGCATCGATTGGAGATGATGATACATATGAGAGGACCTGAGACCCCGACGCCTTACCTCCTGTGACTTTTACTGACATTTTAGTGTATCTGGTCTGTGCTGTGAGCGCCTTTGCTGAGTTTAGAAATTTTAGGTATTTGGAGGCTTATGTCCAGTTTAAACAAAAAGTTCTATTAGTCAGTCTACCTAACCTATTATGGCAAACACCCTTATAGGGCTTATTAGGAGAATTTGTCAGGCTTCATTCACAGACACAGTGATAAAATTAGCCCTAAAATATCCCTCGTTCTGGCTGGGTTACATCCAGTTTCTCAGAAAAGCTCAGTTGAGTGCTGTTTGGGTCCCACTCATTCATCACACAATGCTTGAACTAGCCTTTCTTAGCCTGCTTGCTAGTCTGTCAATTGGTGCAAGGCTAAAAACATGCAGAGGAATCTACTGTTAATTTTCTCGGATACGGAACAAAATAAGCACACAATTGTCTCACTAAGCGAAATGTTCACACTTACCAGAATAAAAATACCTTGAGCACACTTTCAGCCAGCTTGGGATATCAGAAAAATTCATATCCGTGTGCCTCACAGTGGATATCCAAACCATTGGCCTCCTCCTTGTTACTTCGGACACAAGACTCCCTTCAATTTTTTTTCCATGTTGGAAAAGAATAAAATAACAGTCCGTTTGCTATTTTTCCCCTGTCGATCGTGTGCATCGCAACCCTTTATGCAACAAGTTCTCCACATGTTTATCACAGTGCCTCACGATAATAATAATAATGGCTATTTTCCCCATCAGCCATCGTGGGGCTAGAGTCGTGACATCATGTTCCCGTGCTCTATAGTTTAGTAATATCTATAGTATACTTTTTAAAATACCTAGTACAAGTATGCACACATAGTATCGGACCGATACACAACACTGTCATCGGTATCTGTGCATCCTTAAAAATTATGCTGAGTTACACAAGTGCTAACAACTCTAGTTTGAAATAAGTTAGTGTATGAAATTAGGCAGCAGTTTTTAGTTAAAGACAAGTTCAGCTGTCAATGTAACATTTGTGTTGGATTTCCTTTATTTTCTCTCAGGGGCCCCAACCCCAGCAAGGTGATCCAACAGCTCCTGGCCCTCCGGGTTGATCAGCAGCTCCACATCTTTAACTCGCTGAAGGCCCACCTGACAGAAAAAGGCCTGCTGCCAGCCCTGGAGGAGGCTGCCCCTTAGAGCCACCTTCTTCCACAACAGCTTGCCATGAGGGTGGGGAAGAGGGGCAAGCGGGCAGCACCCAGGGGCCCCTGTGAGGCCCTGGCTCTGGGAGAATCTGTGTTTTGTGTGAGCAAAAACATGTACACAAAAACCACAAAAAGACGACAGCCTTGGGTCATTCCATTTCATCTGGGTATGAGAGTCGTGTGCGGTCATGTTTTGTGGATTATGTTTCTGACATCAGTGTTTTCAGGTTGAGTTTGTGGTTTACTGTATCGTCACACCTTTCCAGTAAGGCCGGTGTTTATGTGTCAACACTGTTAAACTACATGCTGTTCAGATGTACATTTCTACCTGTTTACAGATATCCTCTCTATATATTACCTGATCATGTGTGTTTATATTTTATTGTAGATTTTTTCTTATTTTAATGCACTGCTCTCAACCCTGTTACTCACTGTATTGTTACTTTACCTCCACCCTCCCAAACAATCTGTTTTAATTTCTTTGTTGTGATTGTTTCTATTTATATATGGATGGTTTTATATTTGGTATATTCAATTATATCTTAATGTTGTTTTATTCAGGCTGTCATCACCATTGCCATCTGCCATGTTCATTTGTTTCTTGTCTTTAAGTTTTTCCTCCTTTTATTATTTAAAGCCTCTTATGCTTGGCCATATCATCAACGCGTTATCGGCTTGCAAAATTATGTATTTTGCCAAACTGAGTCAGATAAAGTCTCTAAGTTACAACCTGTTTGAGCAATGCTTCAGCTAGTGTTTTATCATGAATTGAGAGATGTCTCTAAGGGGCCACTGCCACAGATACCTGCACCCTCTTCAGCCTATTAACTACAACTTTTCCCTGTTAAAAACACACCTGAGATAACACAGTCTTCTTTTTATTTGAGATATATTTAGGTTTAGTTGACTTATTTTACTTTTTCCTTGTAACAGAGAGCTGTGTCGTGTACTCCGTTAGCTGGTTGGATTATTGGACTGGAACTATTTTTAAAAGTACAAGTACAGAGCAAAAGTTTCTGCTCTACCATTATCTGCTTCTGTGTATTGTACTTGTGCCATGTTTGTATTGTTATAACTGGGCAGGTTGACCAGTTGAAGTGAAACGTAGGTAATGAAATGGACTGTTGAGCTTTCATGCAGCTGTCCAGGTTGGACTTAACTAACACAATTAGCTACTGTATTCATTCTGTTCATTCCATGTGGTTTTATAGCAGGATCTTTGTTATTTATGTCAATGCCAAGTGTGTGTCTGCTTTGGTAGTAAAAGCATAAGCTGAAGCCTCTTTAATGTGAGTTTCTTTCTGTTTCACAATACTTAATAAATTGATCCAAGCCTTTTCCTTTTTTTGGGGGGGGGGTCTTTATAAATGTCAGGGTATCTGTCTCAAAGCTTTAGCAGAATTCTCTGAAGTCCGGTAGTAATCCACATCAGTGTCATCCTTACTAGTGATCTCATATGGGGTTCAGATCTTACATAAAGTCCACAAATGTGAATATTTCTGAGTTGGTGACGATGAAAGACTCCAGAGATGAAATGTCAGAAGTGTAGTGTCTGAAGTGGGTGGTCTGGCTATCTCATCCTTTGCTGTAGCAGTTATGAAATTTCTTAAAATCTAGCTTGGAAGAGTCCTCCTGGTAGTTTGGTACTGCACTGCTGAAGTACTCTCTGAACACTGCTTTGTTTGACCTTGTTTGATCAAACTATGTACATTTCTTTGTGAAGCTCTGACTGAGGTAATTATAAATTACTCTGTGAAATGGCTGTAAATGGACTTCCCTGACATTTTAACAGTGAATGCAGGTATCGTCTTGAATATTTATAGTAAATATATTAAAATATACAATATATTAATAGAATATGTTCCAAAAAGCATAGATCGCCATTGTTGCTTGGTTGGTGCTGTAGAGGACGATTGAGCCCAAACAGTAAAAACTACATTATAAATCAGCCTCTTAGCATCGTGTTTGTGTTCTTGTGAAATCAGAAAATAATGGATTTATCCTTGGAAATAAAGCCAGATTAACTTTCTTTAGGTACAGTGAAGTACTAAATATAGCTGTACTCAGTGTAATAGGACAGAAGTAATAAAGCAGTCAGTGTAGCAGGGATATAAAGGTCAGTAACGGGCATTTCGACATGCTAAACATACACCATACTTCTGCTGTGCTTTATGTACAATAAATGTTAGTTTAGTTTAAATTCCTAACAATTTAAGTTTACTTTCCTCAAAAACTTCCCGCAGATTTTACAATTATTTTCTAAAGGACTCAGTTTTTCGTAGCTTTATATGTATAAACCAGGCATTATGGTTTCCCAAGTTGGAATGTCACTCCATATTTGTTGACATCATGCCATGCCATCAGCCAATCATGACGTCATTTTTCTTAAAGTGTATTTATTTGTTTTCAGTTTCAAGCTTTTCAGAGTTAAAATATTGTATATTTATTAAGATGTTTAGAAAATTGTTGAATGTTCTTTAGTATTTTTGGTTGGAAGAATATTTAAATTATCGTTACTGCCATATAGGAAAGAGTATTAATAAATTAGAGTATTTTCTCAATGTGACTGTAGTGCAGTTGGGTGTTTGCTAGGCTCTTCCCCATCATGTGTCAACTTCTGCATCACAGTACAAGTTGAATAAACTTTAATTCTTGTTACTTGTGTTTTAAGTGGTTTCCTGAAAAGTAACACGAGGGAAGGTGTCCTAACAGCCATGAAATGTCTCATGTTTCTCAGGCCCTCTTGCTGCCTCCGCGGTGGTTTGATGTTTTAAGGTTTTTAGTCATGCAGCTCTGTACTGCCATTTGTCTCTGCCTGGTGTTACAGGCGGCCACCAGGGAGAGCTGGAGCTCCTGTGCTCGGCCAGTCGGGTGCGACACAGATTCTGCACATAAATGGAAAAGTTTGACCTCATGTAACTGCTGCTTGATGCTGCTTCACATGGGCAGCTGTGTGACTTTTTTCTTCTATTTTAGTCTTCTTCCCCATTTTGAACTTGCTCAGATCTTTTTCTTATCCCAGTTTTATAATATTTGCTTTTTTCTTTAATAAAAACCACTGCAGTCAGTTTATTCTGTAAGTTGGTAAAGAGATGCTTTCATCTTAAAGAAAATCTTGTAAATACTGTCTGCTTGTTCATCCCACTGCAACCTGAGTTGTGAAGCAACATGCAAAGTCAAACCATTAAAAACCATTTCCTTTATGAAGATGCTGGTGGTTTTTTTCTTATGACACCAGTGAACATTAGTCATTTGAAGACTTCTCACAACAAGACATCTTGGAGCTCTTCACCGTTCAGTTCTCTGGAAGCCATTTAAGCAACACTTTATTAGAACGAGTGCAAACATGGAAGTAAAGGCAACATGAAACTACATGTTGTGAAGAGCTACAAAAAGAAGAAGAAAAATTAACACACAGGAAGTAGGAAGTGTGATCTGCGATATCACTATTTTGTGTGCGTAGATTTTGTATGTGTGTGCTTGCATGTGTGTATGTGTGTGTGAGTGAGTGAGTGTGGTGGGGTGCATGTGTGGACTGAAGCACTGACCTGTGTGCTCTTGGATAATGTCTCTGAAACTACCTCGCAACTGGGACTTCAGCACCTTCAAGGCTGAGACGACTCGAATAGGTAAAGTGATGATGGTGCTGCATTCACTGACAACCAGTGATGCAACACTTCCTCGCTGCACACTTTGACACGTTTTTTTAGAAATCCAGGAATGGCACTTATGAGGTGGGAAAACAAAGTTTTCAGAATAGTGAATTTACTTCTTGACAGTTTTTTTAAATTTCTTTTTTGTTGCCTATGAATTTATTATTTGATTTATAATAATAAATTAGTCATAATGACTGACAAACTCTGCATGTAGTTTTCTTAGTGTGGGTTTTTGAGCGTATCGGTGGTTGTGTGGGACATGCTGATGTTAACCAGAATTGTTTTTAGAACATTTTTTAAACACAAATCACTGTCATCTGATATTTAAACTGCTATGTTTTTACATTAGCTTAAGATTAGATACTTTAAAGTATTTCTCTTAAATGATTTCTACATGTCAAAAAGTTTACCTTTGTGTGCATGTGTGTGTGTGTATGCAAAACTATGTGCTGTCATATATTTCAAAGTCACCCCACAGCTGGCTAGACCTATTATTTTTAGCAGTGTTTGTTCAGGGTGGACTCAGTGTTGTAACATGCCCTGTTTCCTTTTAGGCTTGTATGGCACAACAGTTGCAGCATTTACATTGTAAGACATGTGCACACAAGCTAGACCAACTCTTTTCGGTATAGACATGTTCACATTCATCATTTGTGCTTTAGCTTTAATCAGTTTTCACAATCAGTGGTACCTGATGTTCAGCATCGTTGAAGGAAGTAGCTGCATGCAGTGCATTTGTTTTATCTGCTTCCTGTCAACTGAATATCAGCCATATTATAACAGTGCTCTTGCACTAGTTTGAAAGTATAACTTCCTCAAAACTGGTGACCCTTCAAGATTATTTACTCCCAAATGTTTTGGGGACTGTGACATCGGTCTTGAATGATGCAGACATTTTGGCAGGAAACTGTTGCAAGAGCTCAGTTTCTGAGCTTTTGCAGCAACAGCATCACACTTTCTATTAGTCAAATCAAGTCAAATTTATATATAAGCATGTTTAAAAACAACAGAAGATGACCAAAGCGCTGTACAATATGAAATCAAGTCAAACAACACAAAGACCTAAATGTCAAAATCTCAGTCTGAGTTAAAGCCATGGAATAAAAATGGGTTTTTAAATTAGTTTTAAAAACATCCACTGTTGGTGAGGTCCTGATGTGGAGGGGAAGGCGGTTCCACGGTCTGGGGCCAACAGCAAAAAAAGCTTTTATCACCATTGTGTTTTAACCAGGACCTCGGGACAACCAAGCATCTGATCCGCAGATCTCAAGGTTCTGGAAGGAGTGGGTAGTGTTAAAAGGTTGGAAAGATAACGAAAGAGCTGGCCCATTTAAACACTTGAAAACAAACATTAAAATCTTAAAATCCACTCTAAAACAGACTGGGAGCCAGAGCAGAGAAGTTCAAATTGGTGTGATATGATCACACTTATGTGTCACTGTTCAAAGCAGCTGCATTTTTAACAAGCTGCAGACGAGACAACAGAGACTGACTTATACGCGAATAAAGACTATTACAGTAGTCTAGCCTCGAAAAGATAAAAATATGTTTCACTTTTTCAAGGTCAGAAAATAAGAGGAATAGTTTGACCTTAGAAATTATCCTTAGTTGAAAGAAGCTGGCTCTTGTATGGTTCCAGGGGTCCAAGGTGGATGGGGTTAGAAGGCCCAAATAACAGGATTTTAGATTTATCTTTATTTAACGTCAGGACATTTTGTGCCATCCAAGCTTTAACCTCATGTAGGCAGTCCAATAAAACTTCTAGTGGGGTACAATTGTTGTTGCTTTTATGTAACTTAATTATGTCAATGCATAGCTGTGTAGGCGATGGATACGTTTGTGCAGCCTTTGTTTGAGGGACCTAAAATTTATGGTGCAAACTGCATTAATATGAAAACCAATCTTGATGTTTGAAAGCTCTAAAGTTTTATATCACAGGACATAAGTAAAAAAGAAATTTGTAAGGCTTTGAAGATAATGATGTAATTTTAGGCTTAAATGCAATGTCCAGTAAAGTGTTTGAACTATTGACCCTGAGATTTTCTTGGCTAAGTGACCAACCTTTCCATGTGTGTTTTAATATGGATGTGGTGGATCCAGAGTTCTGGACTTCTATACCAGAGGTTTCAGATTTCTGCTTTTATA
Organism: Melanotaenia boesemani; assembly: GCF_017639745.1. Taxonomy (NCBI): domain Eukaryota; kingdom Metazoa; phylum Chordata; class Actinopteri; order Atheriniformes; family Melanotaeniidae; genus Melanotaenia; species Melanotaenia boesemani. The sequence continues at coordinate 29,191,056 of NC_055692.1, forward strand.
CTTGTTCCTTTTTATCAAGTTTTTATTTTTTTTATTACCCAAAAGTTACAGGCGCTGCAGCAACAGCTGTGTTCACCGGTGGTGTCAATCTTTTGATTAATTGCGTGTGCACCCTTGTGATGTTACATCAGTGGTACATCTGGGGAAATGACAGTGGACAGGATATCAGACATAAAGGAGATCATGAAAAAATTAAGATTGTTCATGAGTCAAATTGCGAGTCTGAGTCAAGTCTCAAGTTTCTGGAATTGCTATTTTAAGTGTGACTCGAGTCAGAGTCCCAGACTCGAGTCCCAATCTCTGCATCTAAGGTTGTATTTGCCTAATTTAAAAAGCTGGGAAGGACCAGGTACACCATGGACAGGTCACAGCTCATCCCTCTTTATTAAATATGAAGAAGAGAGATGACAACAATCTAAGGTTTGCCTACAAACTGATAGGAGTGGACTTTCTTTTGTTGCACCAGTCAATGATCTCTTAGATGGGATAGAGGGTTTACCACTGTTGGTTTTCTATTCTCTAATGCATGCAGTGGGTCCTACAAAAACATCTTTCTCAGGCCAACAATTTATTTAAATTCACTCAGATTAAAGTCAAGAGTTAGGGTTCCTGGTTAGGGTTTAAAGAACATAAAGCAAAAGTGAAAACATCTCTGTAAAATGTCAATTTGATGTCAAATTATTTGAAATTACAAATGTTTCTAGATGACTGTCTTGTTCTGAAATGACAGTTACAATAAATTTAATTTACACAATAAGACAATAATAAGACACTTCTAAAAAAAATACAGATTCCAGCCTCATGAAGAAACTCAGTGCAGAAACTGTTGTTGCAATGATGCACAAGTCAGAAACGTGTGAATACTGAAACACAAATAATTGCACCTGCTGTTACTTGTGCTGGAAGATTTGTTATAAAACAACCTTTGAACAGTAGCACTGCATCTGACTTCCTTCGTAAATGTGTTTATCTGCAGCTCTGTATGAGGGCTAAATATGGACGAGCATTATAACAGCAAATTAAATATCTGCTAAATATGGAAAATAATACAGAAAGACTGGCCATTAACTTAAAATAAACGAAAACAGCTGCAACACTCAGCAGCAGCATGAGCTAGGGTATTAGAACCACAGTGAGTGGTCTCCTTAAGTAAAACCATTTCTAGAGCTGAAAAACCATTCAGGTGCTCTAGAAAAGGTGCAGGCATTAATGCAATCTGAGTTTCATTTACAGTCCTGACATTTTAAAGGGCACCACATCATTATAATTTTGGACAGTGTTCATCAAATATTTGTAAGATATCAACTGAATCATAAACTGTTTGTAAACTATGGACAACCACTAAGTTTTATGTGTGATGCCATCCTGGTAGCATTTTAAAGTAATAATAATAATAATAATAAGTATAATAAGTATAATAAGATTTTAGCCTTAAAACTCAGTGCTTCTGACTAGTTTTGATGGCAGACTAAATTTCATTATGTACCTGGCCTCCGTCAGTGCTCTGCTGTGTCCCTGGCTGAGAAACCACACATCTCAGTTTTGTGTTCCAAGCTCTTCGTCACCTTATTTTTCCTAGTGAATCTCATCCTGCAGCGGGATCTGCTGGCATTTTCTATATGCCTTCAGGCTTTGCTTTGTAAATTTATAGATTAACATATAGTCTAGGTCAGGAATCACCAACTCTGAACATCGGCCAGTGTTCTGTGGGTTTTAGACATTTCCTTGCTACAACACACGACTCAAAATAAATGGTTCTCCAACAACTTTCAGACAACTGCTACATCAGCCTCTTGTTGGCCCATTTATTGGATCAGGTGTGTTGCAGCAGGGAAATATCTAAAACCTGCAGGACACTGGCCCAAGATGTTATTCCTGGTCTATATGATGGGAACTGGGAGCTAATTTTGTAGCCACGTCAGATGGGCTACAGAGAATTCGTTGTGCAAACAGAGAAGCACAGAGGTGTGAGTGTAATGATGAGGAGTAGATGACATGATGTTCGGGACTCGATATGTATGGATGTCACCACAAATCCCTGTAAAAACTTGAAAATACTGGACAGTAAGATATCTTCAAGTTTCCATTAGATTAACATAAAATAGTTACTCCAACATGATAACGATCCAAATCAAACTTCCAACATCACACAAAAGTTTTCAAAGAAGTAAAAAGAAACTATGACATGGCTTTGTATGCAGCAGAACATGTTTAGGGTGTTTTCAGTAAGCACTGCATCCTCTTCAGTGAAGAATGTTTCTGATGAATGGCAGAACATTCGTGCAACTGTGTTATATTTCACTTCCTTCTGATGAAATAAAAGATTCACATTTCTTTATGTGAAACTAGTCATTTGTTGATAAGACATGTTCGTTCATTGAATACCACTCTTCCCTGAATCTTAACTTCAGTCTAAACATTAAGATACTGCTCTTAATGTAATGCCCTTTTTAATGGTGGTGTTTGAGCACATCTAGGAGATGCTGTAGCACTCATTGCTCATCACAGAGCAAGCTTGAATAAACTGAATGCTTTTTAGCTGAGGGTGTGGTGTGAAACTAGTCTCTATGTGTGGGGTCAGGGCTCCTCAACATCACTTTAACTTTCCACTAATCAGGGGAGGGTGGTGCAATTAAATTAGGACCAAAAGATTCTCGGGCTTATAGGTGGAGACCTTCAAAGTGCAGCAGGCCTCCGGCAATGATATGACAGCTTCCTGTTTACCCGAGCGCAGCCCTTCTTCTTCTCTTCTCCTCTATCATCTTTCTTAAGAAGACACAGTGAATTTAAGAACAACAGAGAAAGTTGACTCAATGTGAATCCAGTTATCTCTGTGGTCCTACCACCCTGTGTGTCACTCAGACCGTCTCCGTCACACTCTTGTCTTCTCTGCACCACGTACATCTCTTTTCTTTGATCAGTCCTTTAGACTGTCACTTCTTCCCCTCTCACAGTTACTGAACTCTTGGGTAACAAGTTTAAGGCAAGGGGAAGAGTCTTTAAAAAATGATAGGACAGCATTTTGTCACTTTCAGCTCAAGTAGTGTGTTCAGAGTTTGACGCCTGACCTTTTCTTAACTGTATTATGTATGTTGAGCAATCACAGCTGCATTCATGCATCTTCCACAGGAAACTGGTCAGCTAAGACCAGCAGTTTCCTTTCAGCTCGTATAGACCAGATACTAAAATAGACAACAGTGAGCTGGTTTCTCTGAGCTCTGATAGGCTGATGCATATTCATATAGAAAAGAGGAAGTACACTGCTGTTCAGTGCAGCTGATGTTATGGCAGTATTTCACAGTTTGGGTTGTGATATGACTGCATATTCTGGGGGACACAGAGAGGCTGATTTTTTATTACCAACTTCTTTCTTTTTGTGTTTGGCAGCGCGATCTAAAAGTGTGATTCCTGGAGAGGGAGGCCCCACCCCGGGCTCACCACGCTCTTCCAGGTCCATGGAGAGGCCGCTAAAGGCTGGCTGGCTGAAGAAACAACAGAGGTCTTTAGTGAAGAACTGGCAGCAGCGCTACTTTGTGCTCAGAGGAAGTACTCTGACCTACCACAAAGATGACAAGGAGACCACTGTCCAGGTGAGACATTGTGGAAAATGACTATCATACACCTCATAATCTTATTTTCAAATTATTTTGTTTTGCCAAAGTAACTCCAAAAAAATGCAAACTGCCATTAAAGTCATCTCCACGTATCTCTTACATGTTCCTGTTCTGTTGAAATTACAGTGTTTATGTTCAAGGAAACCAGCATTTTATTGTATTAAAGCAAATACAGTGTAAAGTTAGTATTTTGTCAGCGTGTTTTATATAGTCTTACAATCTTTGTATTGTAATGAGAACTGTGCCATTTATCATTTTCAGTTAGCACCACAAGCATTTGTGTGGCTGACTTTGCATACTTCCTGTAAACAACTAATGCTTGAGATCTCACAAAATCAGCCTAATCAACTATGCAACCTACAGTCTTTGCTATCTTTACTCTCATTATTGTTGATCTATCTGTGTGGACAGAAATAAAGTAGGCAAACTTCCAAAAATATGATGTTGAGATTAGACAGATCACATGGTACTGTTAATAGCTGAATTTCAGGGGAGAAGCATGTTTAAATTGCTTGGCCATATTAAAGCCAGGCTGTTCCAGAAATAAATTTTCTACCTTCAATTCCCCCATCTTTGTTATAATCAGGGCAAACGTGAAACTGAATTGACCACAGCTAACAGAGCATTAATTACTAGAAGCATACAGATATGCCAAGGAAATTTAATTGGTACGTTTCGAATAAAAAATTTAAAAACCAGAAATCACCAATAGTAATTTCAGTTTTCTGGGTATGTTTCACTGATACTGGAGAGTGTTTCAGCGTGTTCAGTGTCAAAATCTCTGTTCCTCCCTCTGGTAATTCTGCTTGCTTGTCAGTGAAGGAGGTCTTTGCTGTTGCTGGAATACCATTTTACTTCTGAATTAGGCTTCCTAGCTATCTGCTTGCAGATCAACAAATGGGAGCACTCTCTATCCGAGATTTAAATTGATCAGTTTGTCTTCCCAGGCTAGATTTCTGAAGCCTATAGGTGACCTAGTTGAGCTAGATGCGATCAACCATCGAAACAGAGGTGGGTGGTTGCTGGCATCAACCCCTTAGGGTCTGAAGAACAGTAAAAAAAAACTGTCCAGCAGGTAAGGTCAGATTTAGTTATAGACAACATCAGATTTACAAGTCTAAAGGCTGACTGAAGATAAACACTGTCTAATAAACTTCAAATTCACTGTGAACTGTCAGAACAAAGCCTGAGTAACTATAACTGCTGTGCAAGGCTGGAGAGCTGCATTTATCCGAAATGATGTCAGCAATTCTCACACTCTGTTTGCTATGATTGAAAAACTTACAAATCCTCCTAAACAGTTCAGCCCAGAGCTTCTTTCCACTGAGAAATGCAACCAATTTGCCAACTTTTTTAAGGCAAAAATTTAATGCCACACAGTCAAAGAAGAAAACTAGTTTTTACCTCAGTAGAAAGTGATCTCCTACTAATAGTTAACTATAGGTAATGCCCGATGCTCACTAGAATCAGGCATTTTCCGAAGTTACTAAAGATAGCTGCCATTAAGCCACTATTAAAGAAAAGGACTCTAGATGCCTCTATAGTGAAATATAGACCTGTCTCTAACCTCTCTTTTAGATCCAAGATAATTGAAAAAGTTGTATTTCACCAGCTTCATGACTTTTTAAATGAAAGTATAAATCTTGATAAATTTCAGTCCGGCTTCCGACCTCATCACAGCCCTGAAACAGCTCTGGTTAAAGTGTTAAATGACATCAGCTTGAATACTGATTCTGGTCAAGTATCAGTCCTGGTTCTGTTGGATCTCAGTGCTGCGTTTGATACTGTAGATCACAGAATCCTGTTGCACAGGCTGGAAAACTGGGTTGGACTTTCTGGAGCAGTCCTTAACTGGTTCAGGTCCTATTTAGAAAGCTGGAGTGATTTTGTTATGATAGGCAGCTATGAATCTAAGCGAGTGGCCATGACTTGTGGAGTCCCCCAGGGGTCAGTCCTTGGACATCTTCTGTTAAACTTGTATCTGCTCCCTTTGGGTCAAATATTATATTATTCTATCACAGTTGTGTAGATGATAAACAACTTTATGTGTCTCTGTCACCAGATGACTGCAGTCCAATAGACTTAATGTGTCAGTGTCTGGAGCAAATAAACACCTGGATGAGGGAGAATTTTCTACAATTAAATGAAGACAAAACTGAGATTATTCTGTTTGGTAGCAAAGAGAAGAGGGTCAGCATTGGCAAACACCTGGAGACTCGGGCTCTTAAAATCACCGATCAAATTGGTAACCTTAGAGTGTTGATAGACTCAGATCTGACTTTCAGCAGCCACATCAAAGCTGTCACTAAGAAGCTTTTTACCAGCTCAGAAACATCAACAGAATTAAAAGTTTAGTCTCCCAGAAAGACCAAGAGAAACTCATCCATGCATTCATCTCCAGTAGACTGGATTACTGTAATGGTCTTTTAACAGGACTTCCTAAAAAGAGCATTAAACATCTGCAGCTCATACAAAATGCTGCTGCTAGCGTTTTAACCAGGACTAAGAGATCTGAACACATCACACCAGTTTTAAAATCTTTACACTGGCTTCCAGTCAGTCACAGAATAGATTTTAAAACCCTTCTGATTGTTTACAAATCCCAGAATGGTTTAGGCCCAGAATACATCTGTGATATGTTCAGAGAATATAAACCTAGCAGAGCTCTTAGATCCAAAGACTATGGTCAACTAGTCCAGACCAGAGTCCAGACTAAACATGGAGAAGCAGCATTTAGCTGTTATGCTGCAAACAAGTGGAACAACTGCCAGTGGAGATTAAACTTTCACCAAATGTAGACATTTTTAAATCCAGGTTAAAAACATTTCTTTTAATCATTTTAATGTAATTTATGATTTTATTGTGATTTTTGCTATTTGTTGCTCCCTTTTACTACTTCTGAATACTTTCTTTGTACCATCTGTAATTCTTTTAATGCACTTTAAATTGTCCTGTACATGAAATGCGCTATACAATTAAGCTTGCCTTGCCTTGTTTAGTCAATAAAGCTGAGTTCGAAGAAGTTGGAGCTAGACAGAAGCAGGCTGGGACTGCTTCAGAGAGAAAGGGAGAATAGAAAAGAGAGAACCAGTTCTGGCCATTGGAAAGAGAAGACAGCATAGTGTGGTCCATCATTTTCTCCTAGACAGCATTAATGACAGTATAACTGGAAAGATATTTTGGAACGTATGCCCAATAACAAGAAATAACTGATACCTATCTCAGCTTTAATGTGACCTTGTTGCTTGATTCAAAGAGAAGCAGTCTTGTTTTGACCACCACATGCTGGTAGCTACTGGTGGGTCACAGACATGATGGCAGATGATAGTGGCAGCTCCTAAAAACCTCAGTGCAGAATTTTATAGTACAGAAGTACTGAAAGACTTATGCTTCAATCAATCTCTATTTATATATAGCCCCTTTTAAACAGAAGACAAATCAAAATGCTCCACAGATAACAACATGGCAAAAAAAGGAAGAGAAATACATAAAGGTAAAAAAAATTAGTAAAACTGGTCACAAAATTTGGGGATAATTGTAAAATATATTGAAATCTGTGAAGAAAAGACAACAAAAGTAAAAAAAAAAAAAAGAAACAGTTTAGATAAGTAAAACAGGACAGAAAAAGTTTACAAAGAACTCTGAAAAGGAAAGTTTTCAATCTAGTTTTAAAGACAGAGAAGCTGTCAATGTTTCAACACTGAGATTATTAGCTGGTTCCACAAGAGAGGGAAAACTGAAAGCTTCCCATCTGGACCGAGACACCTGAGCAACAAGTAAATCAGCAGGTCTTGAGAGAAGAGCTCTGATGGGATTGTAGGGAATCAAAATGTTTTATATAAGAGGAAGCAATGCTATTAGGGCTTTATTTGTAATGAGGAGGATTTAACTGTTTTCTGGACTTAAGTGGGAACCAATGTACAGTATATGGAAGCTAGAAAAGGAGAAATGTAACCGCTCCTGAAGGTAATAGTCAGCACTCTGGCAGCAGAGTTTTGAATCAGCTGAAAGAAACTGAGGGAGATTTATAGACAAACAGCCAAAACTGTAGAAGTCCAATCTAGATGATGTAAGCATTAACTAGAATTTCAACATTAGTATGAGAAAGGATGTGTCTTATTTTGGCAACATTGTGTCAGTGGAAGAAGGTAGTTTAGAGATGTGTTTTACATGTGAGTTAGATGACAAGTCCTGATAAACCAGGCTTGCTCACAGACGAAGGCCAAGGAAATGCCATCTATGGTAACGAAATTGAGTCACTGAGGTGTTTAGGAACTATGACCTCTGTTTTATCTGAATTCAGAAGGATATTATTGGGCATCTTGAAAAAAATAACAGCAGAAGTTTTAATATTTCTTTTCGTTATTATCTTAATTAATTATGTATGTGTTCAAGGTTAGCATGTGCTAGTTGATGAGATAGGAGTAAAAAAAAATAAATATTTGTTATGCATAAAAGGTTAGAACATCACTTTGTGGTGCCAAATTTGTCTTCCAGTCACTTTTCATGTTTTCTCTCACTGTTTATCTTTCACTTCCAGAGAAAAAATGTCCATAAATTTACCTTGGATGTGTAACAGATTGTATAAGGAAGGAGGCTGTGAGGGGAGACGATAAAGACGAATTACAGCACAAACACTGAACTTCATATGCTGGAACATAAACAGTGAACACAAGTACCCCTTAAAATGATTTATATTTATATATATATATATATATATATATATATAAATATTTATATTGTGTAACTTCAACTAGTGAAATGGTTCCCAACCTTTTCTGCAGGGCCCTCTTTTCATCGACAAACATACCATCATTTTGTCTTTGGTCTGCAGGGGGTCATCCAGCTGCGCTTCAGTAAAGTAAATGAAATCCCTCCAAACTCAGATGACTCTGGAAAATTCCTCTTCGAGATCATACCACGTAAGCATGTTTACCAGCCATTGAGGCTAATTTATTAAATTATGCAGGGCTCCAGTCCTCAGGGGCTACTATCGTGCAGATGTTTCCCTAGAAGTTTCCCTGCTACAGCACACCTGGTTCAAATTAAATGACTCTCCAACAACTTTAACTTCTGCATATCATGTTAATGAGCCATTAATTTCAGTCAGGTATGTTGCAACAGGGAACCACTAAAACCTGCAGGATGGAGTTGGTGTTAGTGACCAGATTGTATGGTGTAGCATTGAGACATCAGTTATGTTATTAGAAACTTTTTTTTTTTCACCACCAAATTAAATCTTTTAATTATTTAAAATGAAAATAATTTATGCCACAGATTTTGAACCATGATTTTTGTTTCAGTTTACATGATGAAAGGTTAGAAATCTCCAGTAACTCGTTGATTTTATTCATTTATTTATTTATTTTTTTTTTTAGGTACGACTGGAGACAGAGAGCGATGTCTGCATGTGTTCATGGCAAACTCCCAAAGTGACTTGGAGGATTGGGTTCGCACCCTGCGCAGAGTCATTGGAGTACCAACAAGTGGAGGTTTGTTAAAACTTGAGAGAAGTGGGGGGCTTGGTCAATGATGCCCTGGTTCCCGGGGTGTGGGGCTGAAACATTGAGGTGGTTTTCTGGGGAGGCCTGGTCCTCCTGGGCATGGTGCCCTCTGCCTTTGGGTGGCTTGGGTTCATGCTCCAGGATTGCAGCTGATCGCCCAGGTCTCTGGGCCTCCCTAGTCTGCCTCTAGCCTCCGTAGAGGTCTAGTCGCATTTGCACAATCACACTCATCTCTGATCAGTCCTCTTTCCTCATCCTCTGCATGCTGTCACAGTCACTGAGTTGTCCAGTTTGTTTATACACAAAGAGCTACTTTTTTGTGTGTGTGTTTCTGGTACTTTGGTTGTGCTACATGTTTTTATTTATTTATTTATTTGTTTGTTTGTTTGTTTTAGGAGGTCTCAGTGATTCTCAGCTTTGCTTTCTTGTAAAAACTGTAGGAAATTCTCTGGTGTGTTTCTGTACAGGTGTAACAGTTTGCTGTCTGGTGTTAGGTTAGGCTGGACTGAAGGGTCGTTGCCTTCTATCTGTTGTATCTTTATCTCCTCTTTCTTTTTTCTACTTTCTTTTTTACCTCTATTCTATTTACACTATTCTCCTATTTTCTGTCCCTTCCGGTCAGGTGCAGCAAGATAATGTAAATTCAATAATTCAAAATAAAAAATGAAAAAATTTAAAAAGTGAATAATAATAATAATTATATATACAAAAACAGATTATCTAGAGGAGCGTTATACCCATGAAGCTTCCCTTGGCCAAGCAAATTTGCACGATACAGCAGCCAGACCATCATTTTGCTGCTACAATGCTGGACAGGACAAGTTAAAAAAAAAAAAAATCAATGAAAACAGTTGCAGGGTTTCCATTGATGTTTTCTTTATTCCCATATAGAAGACATGAAAAAGAAAAGAGAAATGGAAATGATGAAAAGAAAAAATAAATAGAAATAAAGTGCATACTCTTGCTTGAGTTGGTTGTCTGCTTTGAAGAAGATTTGATAGGCTGTAGTGGAAATGGTCACATCCTAGCAAATCATGTCTGATTGTAAAAAGATTAAACTATGTGACAACAATTGTTTTATGTCTGGCAAACAATAAATTCAAATGACTGACCAATATGATATCATATCCAAAATATTCCAAGAACACAGTGAAAAAAATTAATGGGGTGGCCAAGATAAGACAGGTAGTGTGTGGTGGCCAATCAATACATTTCACTAACTGCCATGTCCAGCAGGGTCATTGTTAGGTTTGCTCAGAATCAGTGTGTGAAATGCATGCAAAATACAGGGATTATTAAGTGTCTGGAAACCCAAATGACAGCTGTGAGTCTTTCATCAATGTAAAAAAAACAAAACAAAACAAAAAAAGCAAAACAAAACAAAACAAAACAACAGTGTTCACAGATTTTAGAATATTAAGAATATATTAAGAATATTTTAAAGAAGATTTTAACTAGAAAAAAAGAGCTAATCGATGTTCCAAACTCAGAAAGTTCTTTGTCGGCCAGGAGAAAGAAAGACTTTATACACTACTCATATCAAAGAGAGAGAGAGAGAGAGAGAGAGAGAGAGAGAGAGAGAAAAGAGTGTTCCACCACACTCTTAAACCCCACCACCACAGTCCCATGTCTATTCATATTTAACACACTGGTCGAGTCACATATCGGCTCTGTTGAAGAAATATATCTGCAATATTTGTTGTCGCCTTCTAACAATAACAATAACAATAATAATAGGAAAACAGATTAATATTTAATATATGTCATATATATTTTCATATATTTAATTTAATATATTTAATTTATATGGCACAGAATTGGGGTGACGAATAAAATTCCAGACCCCCAGACCGCTACTAAAATCCCCATTGTCTGATGAAGAGATGCCACTATGTTTTTGTGAATGTCCACTGCAGTTGCATTGTTTGTCTTGTTTCTGTTTGTTTTTGTCCCCCTCTCACTACCACCGTTTAATTGCCCCAAATGAAAACCTGTGTGATTTAACTTTCTCTTTTGTGGTTTACTTCTAGCCATGCATGAAACATAATACTATTGTCTTTCATGTGCAATTGAATTAAGAAAAGTAATATCAAAGAACATCTATAATCATATTTCTTGACAGTATAAAAATCCACATAAAACTGAGTTCTTTAAAGAACAAATAAGCTTAATCACATCTTCATCAACTTACAGGATGGTGCTGAATTTAGGCTACTCTTACTTAAACTACCAAGCTAGCCTGAACTTATACTCCACTCTATGAGGGGTCATTTGAGACATTTTTCAGAATTACCCTCTCACAGACACATGTAAAATTTAAGTCATTCACACATTATACTGAAACCTCTCATATATTATACTGAAACAGCCTCTTATATACTATACTGAAATGCTCTCATTCACTATACTGAAATCTCCTCTTACATACTATACTGAAATCTCCTCTTACATACTATACTGAAATACAGCTCCCTGTCTCATCCTTGACTCAGTGTTTGATAAAGGAAGTTCTCAACCCTATGTTACTGTTTTCATTTGTCAGTGTTTAAATCAGTGTTGAAGCATCGTGCTTATGTAACTGAGATAGTAATTGTGTTGTTGTATTTATAACATTATATTAAAATTTGTGTCCGGGACACGGACATTTTCAACTTGTCATCTTGTTTGCTGAAAGTATAGCAGGTGTAGCTTCTGTTCAATGGCAGTGGGATTGTTTGATTCTATTGATGTGGTCATAAGTTTATGATGACTGAGTGAAGCAGCTGGCTTTTTCAATACTATACTGGCCTCAGCAGATACTATTAGATAGGTTAGGTCTAACACGACAGCAACCGGATAACTGACAGTAGCAAGTCTGAATGAGGACACGCTAACTAGCCACCTAGCATAACTCGGCCATTATGATAATCAGTGCTGTCAAAGGAAGACCTGGACAGCGCTAGACAACATACTCTTCATCTGCGTTTGGAATATTCTCCAGGATATGACTCACAGTGCTGTCCAGGTCTTCATTTTACAGCAAAGTATATCCCAATTAGAGATGTGACATTCATGAACGAATCGATTCTTTTGAACGACTCTTTTAAATGAACGATGGGAACCAATTCACAGCTGTGAGCCGTTCATTTGTGAGCCATTCTTTTTATATACAGATTTTTGACACCGTATTCATCAAATCAAATCAAACTTTATTTATAAAGCACTTTTTATGCCATAGGCAACACAAAGTTCTTTACATGATTAAAAACATAAGAATAAAAACACTCAATGAAATCTTTCACACAGTCACACGCGCACACATATACACACACACGCCAAGCCCAATCCTCCCCCACCCCCACCCCCCTTCCAGCTAAATTGACTGAATGAATAAATAAATGAATAAATAAGTAAATAAGAAGTAGTACAGTTGAGTAAAATGAAAATAAAATAAATAGCATATTTGATGTCCAACACACTCCATTCATGTGAGGCATCTACGGGCAGAGACTATTGTTTGGAAACAAATACTGTGAGTTCTATCCAAAACCTTTACTAGAATTTGCACTGACTGCTCAGGTTTATCCTTTTTTATCTATTTTTTTCTTTTACTTGTATAGTAGATTTTATATAGGTACATATTTTGATTGTTTGTCATTCTTATATATTGTGAAATTTTGTAAGATATTGTGAGAATAAACCAGTCTTTTGAATGACTCTTTAAAAGGAACGGATCCTAAAGATCTGGCTCCCTTCAAAGAGCCATAAATCCCATCTCTAATCCCAATGGCCGAGCTGTGCTAGGTGGCTAGTTAGCCTGTCCCCATTCAGACTCATTACTGTCGGTTGTTTGGCTGATGTCGCGTTAACCTCCGCTTCGCGTCGGACGGTTAACGCCTCCGCGTCGTCCATTAATTTATCATAATGGCCACCTTGTTGGGCATTATCCCATACATAGTCTCTGCTGAGGCCAGAATAGTGTTGGAGATGCCAGCTGCTTCACTGAGATTACTTCCAGGCGACTGAACAGATATTAATACAGCATAAGTCTTTGCAAAACATTTGTCACGATGTTCTCTTCTTCTTCTTCAGTTTGTTTTGAAAATGCGCTCCTGCTTTTTTCTGCTACGTGGCTTCCGTTTCAACTGAAATGACTTCCTTTTCAAATGAAATTCGCTCTCACACACACTAGTAGAATTCCTTTCAAGCATACTACTGAAATTCCCTTTGAACAGATTGCCACATTAGCATAATCCACACACCAGCAGATTCTCATCACACACACACACACACACACACACACACACACACACACACGCACACACAATGCTTAAAGGTTGCAGCACCAAACCACCCCTGCCACGGCAAAATAAGACAGCAAAGAAGGGGAAATACAGTCTGGGGTATTGTCTCTGCAGAAAGAAATGTTAATTCTTCTTCTGGATCTTAACAAAGTCGGTTAAGTTTTTATGAATCAGCTTTATAGATTATTCTCTTTAGTATGACTGAGAAGATACTGTAATTATAACACTGTGTAAAAAATAAAAAGAAGAATTTTATCTTAGTGATGCTTTAATCGTGTTATAAAGACTGTGTATAAAGGAAACAAATGATGATCACTTAAACATGATTAATCTAAATTTCTATAAATACTCTGCTAACATTGTTCAAAATGATGTCCTCTCTGTCTGTGTAGTGTTTGGAAAAGGTCTCATTGACACCGTAACATACGAGCAGCGCTTCGGACCTCACATGGTGCCCATTCTGGTGCAGAAATGTGTAGAGTTCATCAAAGAACATGGGCTAGATGAGGAGGGTATCTTCCGCCTCCCTGGTCAGGAAAACGCAGTCAAACAGTTCAGAGATGCCTTTGATGCAGGAGAGAGGCCATCTTTTCCCAGGTAACACGTTCACAACTCTCTATGAAGCATGTAAAAGCATCATTATCATCATCATCATCATCATCACACAACATGTTTAGGATGTGGGGTAATTCTAGTTATTGAAGTAAAAAATAATTCTGAGTATAAAGCCGTTTGTGGAAGTCTAAAGTCTTATTTAAGCCTGAACGGAAAAATGTAAGAAGTTCAGAGGCCACTGCCATAAAAGGAGAAGATCAATGAGCAGCGTTAGCTTGTAGACGTGAAAACAAGGAGAGATGACAGAGATGTAAGAAGAGTCTGATAGATTTCTGTCTGCTCAGAGCTGAGGGCGAGACCACATCCTGTTCTGGGAGGCGCTCATGAGGATGCCTTTATTACTCAACATCACAAGCTCCTCTGAAACAGCAGTGCTCATGAGAAAACTTATTGTAAGCTAAGTCAAAGAGCAGAATTTAGTGTAAAAAACAAGCCAACAAAACCAAAAGAAAGAGGATTCATAACAAAGATTAGGTAAAAAAATTTAAAGAACAAGTTTTGTTTTCTCCTCATGTCTGAGTTGTATAATTAACACAGCCTAAAGTTATGAGCCCAAAGTCCCAAAACTTATAACAATAACTTAATCCTGGAAGAGACTGTGTAAGAATGAAAATAAAAATCTTGTTTTCACGGCAACCCTCTGTATTAATGCTTTATTAGTTTTTTTTTTTAAAAGTCCAGAAAAATATTTACAGATTTTTTTTTTTTTCATGTTTGAAAGTGCTGAGTTAGCTGTGGTAACAGTTCAACCACACAATGAATAAGATTCCAACAATACTAACATTATGCTGCATGACTGTGTAGAATGAATAGAATTTGTAACAGATTTAATCCAGATCAAGAGCTGAGATTGACAATGTCTATTGAGTTAAATAGAGTGGATGTGATGTAAACAATGAGTTAAGTTTTTACAGAATGCAGTGACAACACATGGCGACTGACATAAACACTGAGCCCACAGCCTTTAATACCAGTTAAGTCTTTAATGGAGACTCACTCAGAAGTAAATGATGTTTTCACAGTGACACAGATGTCCACACGGTGGCATCGCTGCTCAAACTCTACTTGCGGGAACTGCCTGAGCCTGTAGTGCCGTGGACTCAGTACCAAGACTTTCTGGATTGCACCAACCTCCTGGACTCTGGCAACTCAAAGGTATGTGTGTTGAGAAAATCTTATGTCAGCATATCCGAGTCTAAATGCACATTTTCTGAAGATTCCCTCAGATATTTATAAACTGTTATTCAATTTGTTTGCTCATGTTTCCCCACAGGGGTGGCAAATGCTGGAAAAGCAAATCGCTCTTCTCCCCAAAGTCAACTACAACCTTCTCAGCTATGTTTGCCGGTGAGTGGACACAAAAACATAAAGGTCTGTGGGAAATACCAAAGGTGTTGTGGTTAGGATGGACCATAACTCATTTGTTCAAAGATCAGTTTCCAGGTCTGATTCTACACACCACCTCTGCTGATCTGTCCTTTTGTTGTCAGGTTTTTGTTTGAGGTGCAGCTTCACTCTTCAGTGAACAAGATGAATGTGGAGAACTTGGCAACTGTGATGGGAATCAACTTGCTCAAGCCTCAGATAGACAATCCCATCACTATGATGGAAGGTGAGAACACATCAAACTTACTGGCTCTTTCACATGCTATCAGATGCAATGTGAGTAAAATAAGAACTTTCATGAAAGTCTAAAGATAAGATGTTTTGATGATTATCTTTTCACATTTGTGTTTGTTTTTCTTCACAGCGACTCCTCAGATCCAGAAGCTGATGACTGTGATGATCAGAGAGCATGAGGCTCTGTTTCCTCAGTCCAAAGATGTGCTTCCACCCTCTCCTTCCAGCAAGGCTGAAAACACTCCCCGGAGCTTTGTAGGCTGGGAGTCTGCAGAGGTTCGGTCTGCTGGCCACACATTAAGCCTTTTCATGCTGCCAGCAATTTAACAGCATAGCTATCATGTGTTCAGAGTGATTTTGGGTATACGGCAAACAGCAGTGGGTTTTGGTTGAGAAAATCTGCTGTTAAAGCAGTTTTTGAAATATAATGGTGTCGTTTAAGTGTAACTGGTAACAGACAAGTTCAGTTTGGGAAATATCTTTATAGGTTTTCTTTCTTTAAGTCAAATAAGAAGATTAATTTAATTGTGTTGACTGTAGCACAACCAGTTCATGCTGAATGAAAACTGCTTACAGCACTGGAAATATAGGACTAGAGACAGAATAAAAAATAATATATTTTCCTTACTGACTTGTAGAAATAATAGCTGGTTGTCTGTTTCCTTTACATATTTACTAGTGTAATCACAAATACCTTTTGTCAGTATTGTAAATAAGTATATTTTAAATATGTTGTTTACAAAGAACCTGTGTTCTATATATTATGATTTTAAGAAGCAAGTTTAATTTATTTTCTTTTTTAATGAGCTTGTGGTTTGATTTATGTTTTTGTAAGCAACTTAAGACTGTTATCTGACACACACTTAAATAGAAAAATGACATTAAAATCAAGAGATGAACCACATATGTCAGACAACTCAGCATAGAACAATTTTTAATTATATTTCTAGGTACTTTGTTACTAGCAGCCTGTAACAAAGTGGCATAATTTATATACCTTTCTTTAGTTGCATGTATAAAAAATGCCAAACAAAGTTTGGAAGAAGAGCATTTTAGCATCAACAAGGTGATTCCTAAAGAACTACAAGTTAAAACTTGGTATAACTCAGCATGGTGTGTAGTGTGTCCTTAAAATACTATAGCAGACAAATAAAAGGAAGCAGACAAATAAAAAAAAGGAGAAAAAAGAAGAAGAAAAAGAAAAAGGGGATACAAATAGAAAGAAGGTCCAGAAAAACACGAGACAGCTATTCCTGAAGACTAGAAGGATAAAACTTATACAAATTTGACTTTCAATCTGGTTATAAGTGTACAAGCTCTCTTACAAACCTCATGCAACATTATAACCTGACAACATTTAAGCTGCACTGATGGATGGAAAAACTGATCAATAGTTAAAAGTTTTCCATCCATCTGGTCGTCCCTTCTCTATCTCTCCTTTATGTAATCATTGTAGTAAGGTAATGAAATATATCCTTGTTGGCATAGCTTAAGAGATAGCTTAAGATTGGTATATCCAGGCGTGGTGGGCACTCCACCCAGGGGCAAAACCAAGTCCCTTGTTTACATTTCTATGATAAATCTTGGCTAGCTGGCTCAACAACTGAACAAGATCACAAGCACCATTTTCTCCTGACTTTAAATATCCCATTTGCTTACTTTTCTGCAGTGCGTGTCTGTAATTAATCTTTGATTCTGTGTTTGTCTCAGATGGGTGATACATCTCTTTCTGAGTCTCCAGAGGAGGAGGAGGACAGTGATAATCTAGGCCCAGCCAAAGGTAACTGCAGCCCCCAGGCAGTCCTGCAGCAGCCTACATCTGTGTCCTCAGATGACTGGTTTGGAAGTCCCCGCAAACGCACGCAGACCCTGCCCACCTTCAACTGCCCCCTCACTGGCATGGCCGCAAAGGCAGACGCCCTCAACAGGTGGAGCCGCATCCAGGAAAGTGGGGAAGAAAAGAGTGGGGGGACTTTTTCAGAGGATATTTTCAAAATCCTGGACCTGCGGGGTTCAGGATTGTTTTCGGGGGGGTCTCAGATGAGCAACAAGGAGGAGGAGGACAGAATCACGACTCGAAGGGGAAGTGACCACGCTGGTTCTTCTACTGTTAGCTCCCCCAAACCACAGAGTGACTCCCGGCCTCTACCAGTACTAACGCATCAGAAAAGTGTGGACACCTTGGTAGTGAGCAGCTCAGTGCAGCAGATTAACAACAGGCCAGAGCAGAAGGAAGACCCACAGCAGCTGGTAAACAGGTGAGTCCAGCTGAGGAGTCACCTCCCACCAACAACTGTTTATAACCACCTATACATTTCCTTGTTGGAGCACCAGAAATTCTTTCTGGAACAACTTTTTTAAAATCTCTCTCTTTTTTTTTTTTTTTTTTTTTTTGTATTTCTTAACCTTCTGTGTCCCTCGTCTCTTGCAGTTTACAACAGGAGAACAAAGAGCTGAAGGCCTCGGTGGCTGAACTCCAGGCTGCTCTGGAGGCAGAGCGCCGTCGTGTGGCTGCTCTGGAGATCTGCCTGAAGAATGCAGAGCGCAACCGAAACGAGGCCCAGAGACGCAATGAGGAGCTGCAAAGAGACATTCAGCAATTTCTCATCAGAGGGAAACAGGCCCCTACCTAAAAGTACTTTTCTGGCATCCTGGTAGCCCATGTATTTATGACTGTGATAACTTCAACAGTGCTGATTTCACAGGAGCTGCTCATCTTGCATCCTCCTATCGATGCTGGATTGTTTCCATTTGATCTCTGTTTGGTTCCGAAAATAAATTATTACCTCGTTTGCTTGTGCCTGTGAGAAAACTCCCAATTAAAGACTTTAAAAATAAGTTAGTTCCTCCTCCCTGCCGTGGGAGTCACACTGTGTGGGCTATTAATGCCCTTATCTAATGTAGCTGTTGCATATAGAGAAGGAGGAGCCAAACCTGGAATCAATAAATTATTGATAAGGAACTATAGACATGGTTGGACAACATGAACTAAAACCCTTTAACGACTGAACTATTTAATAATAGTTTTTAGTTATATTAGTAATGTCATATGAATTTCATCACTAGATGTTTATTTCAGTCATGAATGAATAAAACAACACAAATCAGTCTTTTTTTCTTTATTCAGAAATATGATTGTTCTAAATCAACACACATCAAGACATGAGTTGCTTTAGCATTTTAGTTCTAATCAGATAGAAATGAAGTGCTTACATTGTAAGAAAAAAGGTTCAAATCAAGGGAAAAAATTGAAAGCAATGAGGCGATACTGTATAAACAACATGAGCCCTGAGACGTGTGCCCAACACAAAGATGCAGAGGACACAGCACATAATGAAAATAAACTGTAAAGATCCAAAAGAAATTACAATGAGGGCATTTTTTTGTGCTCTAGAATAATGTCATAGTGTTTTTGTATGTAATATATTATAATCAGATAGAAAACAAAGTAAAATTCCTAGACAACTTTTATGTATAGCCTCCAGAACGAATGGTGTCTCAGTGTTAATGTGACATTGCAGATTTTCCAAGAACTAGATCAAATTAAGCTGATTAGTTTTATTTATTGTAGAAATTTAGGAACTGGTTACGGTGTTTGGGGCTGTGGAGGATTACAACACTTGCACTGATAACTTCTAGTATTTATTTATTTACTTAGCGAAACGCTTGCTGATTTAATTAGTGGTGTTTAACCGTATCTTGTTTTCGACTGAAATTACAAAGCAATAAACTGCTGTATACCCAGGAAGAGAGAGAAAAAAAAGCACTTTGTTGGTGAATACCATGGAACTTTTAGCAGTTAAACAACAAGATATTTCCCTGAGGCATTGCTGGGAAAGATCAACTCCAGCTTGAAGTGTGACTGCATATTTGGCCAAGAGACACTACTCCACATGCATGTTTGGGGATGTGTAATTGCTTGGTAGTTGGATTGTAAATTGTTGCCATTATGGCTTTGTTGTTGTTGTTCCACTGCTGCAAAATGTAAAAAAAGAAACAAAAAACAAAACAAACACAAAAAACAAAACCAAAAAACAAATCAATGTAACTTTCAAAACAGCAAAATACTCGGTATCATGCTCGTTGCTTCTAAACTGATTTTGTAGACATTTGCATTGATGGTGGTGTTATTTGGAACTGTGTTACTTTTCAATTCATTTTCATCCTGTTAGAGAAACAGATGGAAATCATACAATTGTGAAAGTGGATATCAGCACAGATTACTGCCTGTTAGAGGGTTCAGTCTAAAAATAGAAACTCTGGCCTCCACAATTCCACATTTGTTTCACCCTGAAGCCCATAATGGAGACCATATGGAGGGGGCCTGACCGTGTGTACAAAAGGACATTGCCACTATCAGGCCTTCTTAAGCCCATCAGGAAGATGTGATAGTCTGCTGCAGCAACAGTTCAACAAAGCACAAGATAACAGCATGTCTGTCAACTGTCAGCCTGGCAGATGAGTGGCAGAGGCAGGAAAAGCTCATTCCTTTCCATCTCCATGACGCACTGAAATCAGGAGTGTATCTGCGGGTCACACAAAGAAGCTCAGGAATGAAAGTTGTTTGGTCGGATGAACTTTCAGGTGACTAACCACTGAGATTTGTAATTAATGTCACCATGTTTTCAGAGCAGGTTGCAGTGGCAATACCACAACTCACCATGTCATGTGAAATAGGAAGCACCCTCTTTGACTTTTAAGGTATCAATAGGTCATGATTTTGTTTTTAATTAGGTAAACCATGAAAATATAACCCCAAATAAACAAATTTAACAACAGTGTGAAAAGATACAGAATCTGTGTGTTAAAAACTAAATTGTTTGCCTCTTTATTCCTGTTTTCACATTAATTAAAAGACCAAGCAAGGGGGTGCTAATCAAACTTGAACTTGATTGCTCATCACCAGTGTAACAACTTTTATAATGTTAAAACAGAAGTTTTGTCTGGTTGTTGGTCTGAAACATTCAGGTATGTCACACAATGCTAAGGTGGAAAGACATCTGCATTGATCATAGAGAAGCAAATGTTGCTGCTTGAGTCTGGGAAGGGTTATAAGGTCATTTCTAACAATATGGAGTCTGATATTCTG
The DNA here is from genome assembly GCF_017639745.1 of Melanotaenia boesemani. Lineage (NCBI taxonomy): Eukaryota > Metazoa > Chordata > Actinopteri > Atheriniformes > Melanotaeniidae > Melanotaenia > Melanotaenia boesemani. The sequence continues at coordinate 29,211,781 of NC_055692.1, forward strand.
CAGGGAGATTATTCACAAGTAGAAAACATAGAAGACAGATATCAATCTTCCCATGAGTGGATAACCCAGCAAATTCACCCAAGATGAGACTGTAATATTCTGAGAAACAATGAAAGTATATAAGAGCTACATTTCAGATTCTACAGGCCATGTTACATTTCAATTTCATTATATAGATTAACTAGATCAAGTAGATAAGACCAAACAAAGTTGCCTTGTTTGGAAGGGTTTCCAGGAGAATGCCACCTCTCATGAACATTGCAACAGGTTTAAGTTAGCAAAAAAAAAAAAAAAGACAGACAGACAAAAAACAAAGTTGATAAGTTTGGTCACGATGCACAACACCACAGTTGATGAAAACCAAATTGAGCATGTCAGCACAAACATCTCATACCAACAGTCAAACATGGTGGTGGAGGGATGATGATTTGGGCTTGTTTTGCAGCAGGAGCTGGATTCCTTGCAGTCGACCATAAACTAAAGCAGTGTTTTTCAATCCAGGTCCTCAAGACCCACTGCCCTGCATGTTTTAGATCAGTGGTTCCCAACCTGGGGTCCAGGACCCCTCAAGGGGGCCCCCAAAGAACACAGGGGGTCCCTGAGGCATTGGACATTAAAGCCATTGTGATTAATGTTCACAAACTGTCCCTATTTTAAGGAAAAAAAGTAAGGCTGTATGTTGTTCATTTAACTTTGGCTTTATCAAAGGACAGGACTCAACTAGAATATATTATTTATGGTGAGAATCTCCCTTTTGAAAGCATAAAACCAGTATGGTTTCAGCACAGGGTGGAGCAGGGGGTCCAAAGCATTTTAATATATGCATGAAGGGGGTCTCAGAGAAAAAAAAAAACACTGTTTTAGATTGTTCTTACTCAAGCTCATTTAATTCAGAATAACAAACTATTTGCAAGCCTGTTAACGAGCCATTCATTTCATTGAGGTGTGTTAAAGTAGGATTACCTTTAAAACATGCAGGGCAGTAGGACCTGAGGACCTGGATTAAGAAATACTAAACTAAAGCTTGGTTAAAACGGGGCCATGCAATGTGAAAATGATCCCAAAGACTGGAGCAAATCTACAACAGAATGACCAAACCAGTCAAAGTCCAGACCTCACCCTGGCTGAAAAACTGTGCCATGCTTTAGTGGATAAATAAATGCCTTTAGATTTTAATTGACTGAAGCAGAGTTGTAAAGAAGAGTGGGCCTCAGTTCCTCTCCAATGACGTGAGAGACTGAAAAAAAAGTTCAGAAAATGGTTACTTCATGGTATTGCTGATAAAGTTGTTTCCACAAGGATCTGAATTGTTGCAGTGAGTCTGGTTTTTTCACAAACCACTTCTGCATTTTGGAAGTTTTTATAAAATAGACAGCAGAACATTGTAACATGCCATTAGTTGTTGTTTATCTGAGGTTTTGTTTCGGCCTGTTATGTAAAAACTTAGATGTTTAAGAGCGTATTCTTTCTCAGTCACACGACTGTACAGTTAATGGATGCCATGCATTGCTGGATGGTGGAAAACGTCTTGTGTCACCAGGTTTCTGTAGATTTCACCTTTGACTTGTTGCTGTCTCCCTAATCGAGAGGAATGTCTTCAAAGAACTATGCCTGCCCCCTTGATGAAACCTTGTCAAGGTGCATTATCTTGACTTGTGTTATACATCTTTACCTTTTTTCCTTTCTTGAAAGAAACCTGTTGTGCCAAAACAATCCATTTCCAACACCAAGGAAGGAGCGCAGTTCACTTAGCACAACAGAGCTTATATTTGTTACTTTACTGAAAGAATGCAAATGACTCTTTTGTACTTATCTATATTTTTTATGATCAACTTTTAATTTTAAAGTAAACTCTGTGCCTCTCATGCGCCACCATTAAGGCCTTACACCTCATTGCCTTTCAATTTCATTTGGACAAGTGTTGTGTGATAATTGTATCTGGCTACAACCAGTGATATCACAGACCTGCAGTATATTTTGTAAAAACGAAATGCTCAATGGAGCCTAGAAAGCCACTCACAGAACTTCACCATTTACAAAGCAAATAAACAAATGAAAAGTATCAACCCTGGAACATCCACCCAAACAAAATAGCCCTTCCACAAGGAAGAGGCTGCAGGACAGTGTTTACAAAATCCTCATTAAGGAAGTTGTGAGATAACACACAAGCTCACGCATCACACAAAGTTAAAGAGAGGGCACGCACACACACACACACACACACACACACCACAAAGAACCCATAAGCACTGAGCAATGCAGAGCCCACCATATCATAGATAAGGGGACAGAGAAACAGACCTGGGAAAACAGAGCAGAGCACAGAAAGAGACTAACAGAGGAGAGAACGCAACAGAGATGAGTCGGACAGACAAAGAAGCGCCTCGGCCACCCTGCCACCGGAATCGCTACCCTGTTGCAAAGGACTTCAAAAGGTGTGCATGAGAATAAATGCTGTGAGATCTAGAGGAGAGCAACAAGAGCACAAACTCCTGCAAAGGGGCTCGCTTTGGTCAGTGCAGGGGTCAACAAGACTTCAGCTGCTGTCAGAGACTTTTCTGAGGTTACTGACCAGAACTTAAATACTCTTTACCTTTGGATTTTTACCCAGAGATTAGATTTTTTTTTCTTGTTGCATGAGCTCATCCATAGACCACCCTAGAGGGCATAAACCAAAGATCTGTGGCTTATTTCTCCCATGGCGAGCATTTGGATCTCTCAAGTGGGAACCATTTGCACCTCCAAAATTCTGTTCTTGCTCTTTTCAATCCTTCTGCTCCAGGGGCCTCTCTGTGTAGAGAGCAACCCCATCTCCAGCTCTCATCAGAGGCATCGTCCTGCTCCGGGGCTGGGGGACGGGCATGGAGGGGTGGTGGATCCATCGTTACTGGAGCAGGAGAACAATGTGGACATGCAAAGTCTGCTGGAGACCCTCAAGGAACAGTTTCTGCGCACTTTCAACCTCTCTGGCCATCCACCCTTGCCTCCTGGAAGTACAAGACTGGAGCCACCTGAATACATGATGGAACTTTATAACCGCTTTGCTAATGACCGCACTGCAATGCCAACCGCCAACATCATCCGCAGCTTCAAAAATGAAGGTACAGCTCAGTTTAGCAAGGCCACAATAAATAAGTTGTGTAAGTAAGAGCAGGGACATTACTTGAATGTATGCACAGTTTTAGGAAAAATGTCTCTTGCAGCTTTGAGAAACCAAAATTTAGCTCTGCAAAGACCCTGTACCTTGAAGCTATTGTTTGCAAAGTAATGTTTATATTAAAATGCTGCGTATAATCTGAGAAACGATATAAAGACAGAATATAAAAATATCCTTTAATGTTTTTTTTGTTTGTTTTTGTTTTTTCTGCCCAGATTCAAACCCAAGCGTGGTGGGTGTTGGAAAAGTGAGGCGCCACCCACTCCTCTTCAATGTGTCAGTCCCCCATCATGAACGCATCACAGCAGCTGAGCTTCGCCTGTACACTCTAGTCCAGACTGACCGCCACCTCTATGCTGGTGTTGACCGCAAGGTCACTATCTATGAATTGGAATCACATGACTTGTTTGACAATACAACTAATGTAAAGTCAGTGAGAGCAGATAATTTCAGAGGAACAGAGGAGCGGATAGAACTGGTGGAACTGGCATCCCGTCAGGTTTATGGCACAGATAATGGCTGGGAGGCATTTGACCTCACTGCTGCTGTTCAGCGCTGGCCCAGATCAGAAGGTGGCACGACACACCGTTTGGAAGTGCATATTTCTAGCATTGCTAATGAAGAGAATACTCAAGGTATGAAAGATGATTTCAAAGACGGGAGTCCATCTGAAGGGGACATGAAGATTGACAACAGCCCAGAGGAAAAGCATAAACCCCTGCTGATTGTTTTCTCTGATGATCAGAGCAGCGATCACCGAGATGACAAGCGTGAGCTGAACGAGATGATCGACCATGAAACCTCTAACACAGTATTGCAGAATGACCTGAATGGGCTGTGGGGTGAGCTGGGAAGAGACATGGAAGGCGATCCAGATGAAGAAGACCTCATCCAGATGCGGTCAAACCTCATCTACGACACAGCATCACGCATCCGTCGCAATGCCAAAGGAAACCACTGCAAAAAGCAATCTCTTTATGTTGAGTTCAAGGATATTGGCTGGGACAGTTGGATTTTGGCACCCACTGGTTATGATGCCTTTGAGTGCACTGGCGTTTGTTCCTATCCTTTGACGAAGCACGTTACACCCACAAAGCATGCAATTGTCCAGACACTGGTCAATATCAATAGTCCTCAAAAGGTAGCAAGAGCATGTTGTGTGCCCACCAAGCTGGACCCCATCTCTCTGCTTTATCTGGACGACACAGGGGTGGTCACCTACAAGTACAAGTATGAGGGCATGGTGGTTGCCGAGTGTGGTTGCAGATAGACCGCTGTGTCAGAGTTAAACTCTTCATTAAGTCTTACCACAAGAGGAAGGACACAAAACTAACAATAAGCTGCAAGGAGATGAGCCAAGGATATTTTCAATAAAAGAAAGGGACAGTTATTGGAATCTCTGTGAAGGTTACTCAGTGAGACTGGAAGTTTTCATTCACTATTGATTAAACTATGAGCACTCCAGGTGGACAAGCGTATTTTTTTACCATAAGATACAAACAAATATTTCATCTTATGCAGAAAAACATGAATATCAGTTGTCACAAGTCAGAAAATGGAGTCAGTAGAGCTGAGGAGCAGATCTACAGTCAGCATACCCATCATGATGTAAAGGTATGCTGTCATACCCACTAAAAGACAAAAATTCCCAAAGAACTGAGCCTATCCTTCAATCTTTGCAGCTTGATGGGAACTCGTGCTTCAGTTGTTCTCCTCCCTCTCCTTTCCCCTGACATCTGTCTTCCTCTCCACTTATCTCTGGCTTTCCCACTCAGTGCAAGCACTAATCAGCACTTCATGTGCCTTGCTGCAATGAAATGACCTCCCTGAGGCAACCTGGCAAGCCATGAACTCTCTAGGCCCACCTCCTGTCTCCTGCAGCCCCCTGATACGTGAGCACTGTGCAATGGGTCCAAGTGGCAGGCTTATCTATCTCAACCCTGTTTCCCACTTCACATGCCTCTTTTCCATCCCCCCCGACTTACTGTGATAGTAAGGTGTCGGGGGTTAAGAAACATGTATGCCAGTACTCATGTTTTGAGGACTCAAAGCCATTCTGGGCAACATTTGACGTGGTGGGAAGGAGGCTGGGGGTCATCCACATTCCTTGGCAACTGTTTCAACTGACTGACCGAGCACTGTGTGCCCCCTGCATATCTTCAACAGAGTCATCCATCACATCTAAAAAAAAAACTTTTTGGAACCCTATTGCCTGAACAAAGATCAAAAGAGGCCACACTGTCACGTTATGGATACCCAAAGGAATTACTTTCTTTTGTTATAAGCCTTTTGATACCTCTGCTGCTTGTGTCAAATAAAAGACTATTTATTGTTTTAATTTATTAATTTTTACAACAGAGTAAATGACTATATATGTAAATTTGTAATTTTAGCAGGTTTTATAACCATGACAATGCATTTGCAGCAAAAATGAATTTTGTTGGGAAGATAAATGACAATAATTTGTGCAACAATAAAAACCTACTTAACAAATAACAACTGTTTCAGAAAATGTGCACGCAGTCTTTAAAGAAGATATGTGGACTATCTCATATAAAAAAATACCTCCATGAAATTGTGCATGATGTATTTTTTCTAGTGCAGTCATCTTCATATCTTGGTCTGTCAATTTTGTTTCCATTATTTTAGGAATTAGCTGTAAGAGCAGTGACACATTACATTGCTGAAATTCAGATAATTTATTCAACAGTTATCAGCTCAAAGGCCACAGTTCATGTGCAACACACAAACAGAAAACCATGGGAAAATGAGTAGACAGTCTTCTAATGAACAAAATGGATGGCCTGCTGCCAGTGCTGACAGCAAACAGGCAGCAAACAGATGAAAAACCTGCTGATGAAAGGATAGAGAGCAAAAACCCAGCAAAGGTCTGGATTAGACTTTTACTTTTGTTACTCTTCACATTTAACACAACTGTTTGTGAGAGCAGTGTGTGGATTTTTTATGTCAAAATACAGACTGATGATATAAATACAGGACAGAGTCTGATTTAGCTGAAGCTGCAATATGAACACTGACAGAACATAGAACAGATAGAATATTGATATGGAAAAACATATTGTATTATTGCAAATCCATATTTCATCACTTTTATCACTTTACTGATGTAGTATCACTTTTTAAAAATGTACATGAAAGGATTATCTCTGCTAAATATAACTGATGCAGTCTCAAAAATATCTCCTCATTGTTACGACATAATAGCTGCGCTTTAATTTGTGTATAAGCTGTGAACAGAATTTTTACTTGTACTGGTGCAAAGTCTCCCAAAAAACATTTGGCAACAAACCACTAATGACAAGTGCACTGAGATGTTTCAGAAGCCAAACAAGTTGGAGACTTGGTGACCTCTCAGAGCAGAGGTTTGCTAAAGTTGGTTACATATCAGAGAGCAAGAACCTCAGTTACTGCAACAACAGAAGGCTGCAGCTATGTTAAGCTCACTAATTGAATATTTACATAATGTTAAAGGAAATATGAATGTGGCCTTTGTCACTAAAGAGCAAACTTTCAGGGGATATGTTGAAAAGGGAAGTTTTTAGCTTGTGCTCTGATGATAAGGACTGCTAGAGAGTGCTCTGTGCTTTTTCACTCTCTTGTTTATAGATGGCATCTTATGTCAAAAGAACTCCAATCTGACCGCTTGTTGCTATTGTGCAGTTTGGGAAGGATTTGGCCTACGTGATAAAAGTAGGAGTGCACCTAACAATGAGTAAACTATTTGAACAGTTCCCAGTGTGCACACGCCTTAAAGTGCTTCAGAATCCTGTAATTCTCCACTGGTTGACATCACGACGCCGGCTGCTGGACGTCGACGTGCCTCTTGCTGTAAACGTGTGCTTTAGTGTGTGTCACCCACGGCTCCGTGACTCCCTAACTCTGACGTTGGGTCTGTAATAGGGCCTGATTGTTTCCGTTCTGGGTCACAGTGTTTATCATTCTATCTCTTGGCAACTCCACCACCCAGCACTCATCTCTTGTTCCGTCCTAAAAACTCTTCCTTTTCTAGAAAAAGCAGATTGCTCAATCATTGTTTTAGGCTCATGTGCAACAGTGCCTCCAAATGTTAAATACCTTTTAACAGTCTGCATCTGCTGTTACGAAACTTCTGAAAGTCCATTGAAGTACTCAGCAATGAAAAGCAGATGTTAAGTGTGGTCAAAGCCAAGTAACACAACTGAAGGATTTCTCAGCAAAATTAGTTAAGAAAAAAATAAAAAAGCCAGAAAAAGAGCAAGCAAACAACTTTCTTTTTCTATTAAAAGTAATGGCTTTCATTCCCAGAGACCCACACTAACATATTTATGGTCTTTACAAAATGCACTGCCACCTTTGAGAAAAGTCTAACTGAATTGCTGCTGAAGTTATAGAATGATACTAATCTCTATGAGACTATTACATTTAGCTTACCACTGAATCAATGATTCACACGTGACTCTCCAAAGCCCACGCTTTCATGTTTTGTGCTTCTCCTTTGTGCTTCTTGCTTTGTTCTCAACTTTTTGTTCTGACATTTTCCTCTGACTCTTTACTGGAGCCTCGGCTTACCTGGAAACCCTTCTTCTCATTTACTCAGCCTTATTTGAATGCTTTAAATGTGAATCCTTGGCCTTTTTCTGGAGACTTAGCATTTCTTCTGTTCTTTTTTTGCTCTTTTCTCCTGAAGTGATGTTGCTCTGTGAAAGTTGCTCGACCATCTGCTGGATCACACTCCTTTTTATATGAGACAGTGCAAAAGTGTTATGCCACTCTTCTTCTTTATATATTGCCAAGAAAAGCAGAAATAGGAGAAATGGTTTATTTTATGTTTGTAGGTTTCTTGAAGGACTTTCCAAAACTCATTTTAGGATGGTGACTGCATTTTCTTCTGTTCTGCTGGGAAGATACATCACTCCATAAGTGTTGCCACTGATCTTTAGTCCAGTTCTTGTGTTTGGGATTTGGCATACCTCCCTTTTTTCTTCCTTTTAAGAGTCTACTGATCTGTTGTTGATTGTTTTTAGGCAGACACTTCTTTTGTCCTTCATTTGACCACCTAGCTCAATTTTTCTAATGACACACTACACAATATGTCAGGATTTGTCAAGTTTTGAGCTAATAATTCTTTGGAAGTCACCCAGTGGAGGATCTAGAAAAATTTGGGACAAGGGATCTAGACAGATTGGCATTAGTTGCATTTGCAGATGCAACATGCTCTAATATTATGGAACATCTAATGTCTCTGCACTGGTATTTATAGAGAGAATAAAACAGACCATGTGGTCCAACTAGAATAAAGGATGGATCCATTATTCTTATCAAAGCCTACTTTTTATTATTTTTTTTTAATTTCCCATGTAAGGTCAGTGTAAGGATGTAACCTGGTTTAACTGAACTTCATGTTCATCATGAAGTCGCAGCTGGACACTGTAGGCTAACTGTAGTCATTTCTGAATGGTATAATGACTTAAAATATTGGATTCAATATTTTTGGTAGGTTTTTATTAACATTGACAAGTTATCTGAAACCTGAACTTTTTTAGAGCAACTCCACTCAGTTAAACCATCTTTATTCACTTCATCAAGACATTTTAGGAGTTGGTCAGTTTTCTGTCCTCATTGTTTTTGTGGTACAGTGTTTCATTCATTTATGGAAAATTAGTCTGTGATGAGGTTTGAAATGTGACCTGACTTCACAACGAAGTGTAGCCGTTGCATGATGTCACACATGAAAGATGACAGGAATAAGGACTGAGGTAGTGAATTTAGAACCGCGAAACCTGGAACAGGTGCAGCGTAACATAAAAATTAATTGGGCTATTTGTGATTCAAATTTAAATTTAAAAACAATTAATCATTTAAAGCCCAACCAAAGAAAAAATATGAGAAAATTCTGTTATTTTATTTTTTGTCTGAAGTCTTTATTTGGTCCTATGACAAAATATATATGTATATATATAATTGTATATTTACTGTTTATCACAGTGTTCAAAATTATTGTAGTCCAAAAGGTATCCACCAGGGGGCAGACAACAGATATCAGATTGTGTTAGGGTTTTGAGCAAAGTTTTTACCACAAAGTGATGAAAAGGGTCTCAGAAATTAAATATGATACATATGGCATTAACTGCATTAAAGGGTTAATCCTTCAGCCCTACAGGCTGCTAGTAACAACGTACAAAGATTCAGTTTAATGTCAGTTCTTTGCTAAGTTGTTAGGTGTAAACACAAAACTGATTCAGCCCTTGAGTTCAGTGCAATATGTTATGCCTGGTCAATGTCCCGTTGTCAAATAAACAAAAAAAAAACAAAAACCCCAAAAGTATTCCTTTGTAAATAGTCAAGTAGAGAGTTGGAGAGCCTGAACATGAGATAAAAGTTAATCTCCTGTTCAGGCTCATTTTCTTACCATCAACCCTTGAGGCCAATTTGTGGTACCAGGCAATTTATAATGGGTTTATTTGACATAACAATGCAGCGAAGTACGGGAAGCTTGAGCAGTTTCAAGCTTTTTATCTTCAATGTAAAACACAAGTGACAAATCAGAGGTAGCTATAAAAATGTGTGTTATGACCCCAGCTGAATTCTGCCATTTTCAGGACTGATGATGACAACTCTGCAGCAAAGAGGCAAAAACTGCATATGCAAAGCAAAAGGTGCCTCATCTTTAAAAACATGTGGTTTTGATTGTGCTCCCCCATGGAGCCAGTTTACTGTGCAACTGAGACAAGTGAGAGGCCCAAGGAAAATATAGTACTGACTAAAGCCCAAAGTGAAAACCTACACCCATGTCAGACAACACATCTCAGAGTCTGTGTCCTGCCTTCAGATATTTTCTCATGTCAGTTCAGTCAAACAAAAGTTTAAATATAGCAATGTAGGCGATTGCAAGTTAGATGAGAAATTTTGTTCAAGGAGGTCACTTATTTACATTTTTATGTTTGCGTAGATGTTTTTTCTCAAATGTTTATAGTATGCATGAACTGAACGTTAAGATGTCATTGCTATTCAAAACAAACAAATCACAGAATTTTTGCTAAGTAATAACTTGGTATTATTAAACAAAGTCAGCTGCATGAACTCAGTAATTCATAATGCTCAAACATGTCAGTGTTATTAAATTTCTCCCAGCAATAAAACAAAGCAACAAAAACATACACACATAAAAAAAAACTTCAACTGCACACATGGTGAAAAGGAAACTGCTACATTATGAGCTGCCATACGTAAAGCACTCTGAAAGCAAATAAAACCAATCCACACCCACATCATGAGCACACATTTTTTCTTTGTTTTCAGTGTCCTGTCTTCCTCTCTTGCTCTTTTTACTCTGAGATGAATTACAGATCAGAGCTTTGCCCTCTGGAGAATGATAATGGCTTTCACGTTGTTAATACAGTATGTGAACACTGTTTGTTCTCAGCGAGTTTGAGACCTTACAAAATCATTTAATTAAAGAATAGAGTTTAGCAGAGGAGACTTTAAAATGTTCAAATGTTGTAGGACATTAGCATGAAATGGCACTTGCAGGTTTTCGCTTCAAAGACTTCATGCATGTGTGCATGGAACAATTAATTTAGCAGAAAGTATCCTTCACTGCATTTTGACAGCTTTGCTGTAATTTCAGAAATCTGTCTAAAATGGCATGGAATAGTCTCGTTATCTTGGATGTGAGTGCAAGGCTGATGCACGATATGTGCCAAAGAGGCGGTCCCAGTGGGTAAAGTAAGGAGCATAGTTGGTATTTTGCAGACTGTGATGGGCTTGGTGGAAAGGAGCTCCTCCCAGACAGGGAACCAAATTGTGCAGAGACCAGGGAAAGTTGTAGCCACAGTGGTCCTCTACTGCCAGCCAGCTGTTGAGGAGATGGAAGAGGACTTCACTGAGTGGGTGACAGCCCAGCACCCAGGTGCTACTCAGAGCTAGCAGCAGCAGAGACAGCAGCTCTGCTGAGCTGGCGTCCTGGGCTGCCAGAGCAAAAGTAACATGGTGCTGATGGTGCATCTGATGGATTCTGCGATACAGCCAGGGAATCCTGATGAGGAACACACACAAACACAGCTGTCTCTGCTTATTCTGTTACTGTGGAGGAAAAGTACAGTATGCCCAGAACAGATTTATGTCAGTGTGTTCATGGCAGATGGCTCACCTCAAATGCTGCTGCTACAAACAGCATACATAAAGATTTTAAGGACATCTGTTACAGCACTTGATTTAAAGTTCAGACTTAAAGGACACTACAGGAACATATAATTGCATCAAGAGATTGGTACTTTAAGTTTTACATATGCCAGAAAAAAGACAATATTTCAACTTGGGCTCAGACATTTCTATTTCTTAAAAAACAAAACAAAACAAAAAAAAAAAAAAAAAAAAAAAAAAAAAATACAAACAAACAAAAAAGAAACATTGATTGTAAGTTACCAATTCAAACTGCAGAATAAAGGAAAATCCCATTCATGCTGAAAATGCTAATAAAGGTGTGTTTCTTACCTGTGCATGCTGTAGTGCCATACAAAGAAGAGTGTATCAAATAGCAGGAAACAAGCTACAACTTCAACAAATAGTTGCCAGCAAGATGGAGCCAGATCTGGTAACTGGGGTGTCCGGAGGAGCTGGAACAGTGCCGTGGTGGGGAGGACAACTGTCGTGTATTTGTACAAAACTCTGCAAAAACATTCAAACCATCTCCTGAGAGACGGCGGCCGCACCGAATCTGCTGCTATCCTCCACGACCGAACACGCTGACACACGCGCCCCAGTGCGTCCAGCGCAAGGAAGGGCGCGCAGAGCAGGATGTGCGTCAAGAAGGCGCAAGCTGCGGGCAGGTAAGGAGACTGCAGTATCTCCTCCTGACCCGGTCTCACACATTCCCACAAACCCTGGAGGAGAGGCGCACGGGACTCTGTGGTGGGTACATCCATCACGGCGTTCACCTTTTCTCCGCAGTCATCATCATCCTCTCAGGTGAGCTGCTCTCCTCGCCACACGCGCCTCTTCCCGACAAATGTCTTGTTCCTTTTCTCCCACTGCGGTACAAATCACTCCACTAGGAGATCCATGCAGCTTAAGAACAGAAAGCCTCTCCACACTGTGGTAGGAGGGGCCCAACATACGATTTATGTGGGTTGTTTTTATAAGCTGATGAAAATGTCTGCGGTGCATTGAGGAAGGAAGATCCAGGCTTTTCAGTTTTACGCAAACATACCACCTGGTCAAAGGTGGTGGTTGGAAACGCAGGGGATTTTAGGCAATGAAAGGGAGGACACTCACAAATGCTGTCATTACAAAAGCCTTATTTTAAATGTCAGAGTTATTTACTTACTGGGAATAGCTGATGATGGCTGGTGCGGTTTACTAGTGATGAATTGCATTTTCCTTTTTAAAGACAAAAATGACTAACATCACCAAATGAATGAAGAGAAACATATATTCCAACAAATAAAAAGTAGGAAAACAGGAAATAGGGAGAGAAAAATGAGAGAAAATGAAATTTATAGGCTACACACAGAAAAAGCTTACTTGTGCCACCTCAGCGTATGGGTGTAACTGGAGTGGATGGCTATGTGTGAACGAGTATTTAATTTAATCTGTTTTATGTCTGGGGAAACTAAGGTCTATAAAAATGCAAACTTTTAAAAATAATAGGACATACGACTATAATCAGGGAAAAAATTAAAAACCAATAATGGATGATTGGTACAAGCTAGCTTGGTCACACTGACTCATGGTGAACCCAGTGGTGGACTGGCACAGGATACAAGGCCATGTCTTCCTACACTGTACCGAACCAACCCTCAGGACCCCACATCCACGTCTTTAGGATGTGGATGTGGGGTCAACCTTTGAATTATGCAAATGAGAGAAGAAATTACATTTCTTTGAAACCAAGAGGTTTCAGACAAGTAGAAACAGACCACTTCTTTCAGTTTTGCTTTCCTTCATCCCCGTCTTTGGACATTTACAAACAATAACCACATGAACTGATCCCTCTGGAATAGTTTAGATCAAAACAAGCTTCACCAGCTTCCTGCTGCCACTTAAAATATACCAGTAGTAGTACTTTAGTTTGTTTGCTTATTTGCTTGACACTCACAACACGCTTGGGTCTTCCAGGCCTGACCGGTATCCTCCCCCACCATGTGAGCCAACTCACCACCAGGTGGTGATCAGATGACAGCTCCGGCCCTCTCTTCACTCACGTGTCCAGAACATGCGGCTATGGCAAGCCAGTGGACACTCTTATGTCTAAACAAGGTGTTTGTTATGGACAGTCCATGACGAGCACAGAAGTCCAGCAACAAAACACCACTCGGATTCAGATCAGGGGGGCAGTTCCTCCCAATCACGCCCCTCCAGGTCTCGCTGTCATTGCCCAGGTGAGCATTGAAGTCCCCCAGCAGAGCGAGGGAATCCCCGGAAGGAGTGCCCTCCAACACCCCCCCCCCCCCCCCCCCCCCCCCTAGGTTTCCAAAAAGGGTGGGTACTCTGAACTGCTGTTTGGAGCATAAGCACAAGCAACAGTCAGGACCCGTCCCCCCACCCGAGGGCGGAGGGAGGCTACCCTTTCGTCCACCGGGGTAAACCCCAACGTACAGGCACCAAGTCGGGGGGCAATGAGCATGCCCACATCTGCTCGGCGCCTCTCACCGGGAGAAAAAACTGCAGGAAAGTCTGGCTCTTAGTAAGGAAAATATGAGTGTGTGTGTGTATACGTGTATGAGTGTGTGTTGGGGGGGGGGAGTGGGGCATAGTACTTTTATTTAAAGAAGTTAAATGATCATTTACCAAATATCCTGAAAAGATGCAGATTTACTGTATAAAATTTTAGGTTCAATTAATTTTATTGTTTGAATCTTATTTCTACAGTCTTTATGATAAAAAAAATTCTTACAATTCATTTTATCAATAAAGAAAAAGCTCCACAATTCTACACTTTTCAGACAGAAAAACAGTTCTTTATTGTCATAAGACAATATCTCAATTGTACATTCACCAATGAAGTTAAGTGCAAAAGAATCCAGCTCGTTCACTCATCACGAGTCTAAATTATTCAGAAGAAAAGAAAGTTGCCACATTCTCTGGAAACTTGAGGGCGAGCGCTGCCTGTAACACGACCAAGTTACAGGACTCAGCTCTGGGTGTTCGATGGGTTTGAAAAATGCATCATTTGGTCTTCAACTCAACCAGGCATTTAGTGAAATTTGCTGCTGATGCAAAACTACCAAAAACATAAAGACAGGAAACAGTCATCCTTCAACAGAGCATTGCAGAAGCACAAGTAGCAGATAGCTTTTTTTTTTTCTCCTTTGGTCCTTTTTTCTAATATTTCTGTGTCCACAGTGATAAAAGTTTCCATCAGTTTTTTTCCCCACTTTGGTATGTTTTAATATCAAAGTTCCAGCTGTTTCTTCTTCCTGCTTCCGATCAATGACTTGCTGCCAAAACCTCTGAATATTCAACACATCTTGTGGAGGATCTTGTTAGATTCATAACACAGGTTCATTAAAGAAAGAAAAAAAAAAAAAAACAAACAAAACAAACAAAAAAAAACGTACAATACAAAAAAAAAGAAAAAAAAAAGAGATGTTTGTCATTTGGTTATGAAAAATACAGAACAATGGACTATTTTTCTTGTCATGTTCCTTTATGAAAAAAAATCCTGTAACAAAAGCTACCAACAGATACAGTCGTCCTTATCCAGCATGTTTGTGCTACTCACATATACATAAAAATGTGTTACAACTTCACACAGCTGCACATATTCAGTGAACTTTTAGTAGATTCCCTGTGTTCAAAAAGCAAAACATAAAATGCAGTCACGTTACTGGACAGTGAGCAGCTACCATCAATACATTCATCAAGCTTGTGATGTCTACTGTTGTGTTCAGGATCCAAATTTATCCAGCTGGCCAGATGGAACTATATATCGTATATATATATTTTCTGGATTAAAACTTGGATTCCCTCATTTTCTTTCATCTGCAAATTTAATTAATGTGACCAGTACACATCCCTGTCCACTGAACGGCTTCTGCCCTGAATTGGAGCATCTGAGGTTAAGGCAGCAGAGGCTGAAACTGCCAAACCAAACCTCACAGCAAGTAAGAGAACGCCTCAAAGGATTATTTGTTTCTATGAACACAGGATTTGGCTTGAACATCAAGCTTTTTCACTGCTCCACAAACTCAGGCAAAAAAAAAAAACAAACAAAAAAAAAACACAGGCTCATCCAAAATATATCCAAAGCACCTTCCACAAATGTTAAGACGAAAGTTTTCATTGTTGCTTCCAGATGTTTCCTCTAATAATGATACTGAGACAAATGTCCTGCTGAGAAACTCTGTCTTTACAACACATCTGACCCTATTATGAAGCTTAGAACTCTATGTGCAAGAATAGTTTGCATTTTCATTTTTAATTCCAAGTTAAAGATGTGAAAGCCTCTGAGAAGAGTAGTCTATTTATCGTTTAGTGTATAATAATGCTCTCAGCCTTTTAGCGCACCAGTGAAAGTGTGTTGTATAACAATTTCAGGAGAATTTTGTGTTAAATGGAGACAGATGTTGGCTCTAAAAAGGTCATTTAGAGGCAGTGTTCATGACCAACTCACTGAGCTGACATTAGTTTAATGGCTACAGTAAATAGCTGATAAAAGTAGCCAATTCATTGGCTAATGCTGGAAATTACAGGGCTGCTTTTGTCCACCGATGCCTGTAGGAAACAGAATTTCATGTAATATGTCTGCCACAAGGTGAATATGATCAGTGACTATAAATAAAAAAAACGATGGGGCTCATTTTAAGCCCTTTATAAAAAAGGCCATGTCTTTTTTTTTTTTTGGTGATTGTTGGTCTTTGCACCTAAAATCCTAATTAAGATTAATTCTAAGTCATTTTCAATGCAAAAATTTTTGTAAGTATTCATATTTGTGAAAAAGGTCCAAGAAAATGTTGTTTTACAGCAAGGCCAAGTCTTCTAAATTTTCCTTTGATTAAAAGCAAAAAGGGACTTATTACACACCAACAAGTGCTGCAATTATCTACTAATTTGAAGTAAGTGACACTGTCAGGAAGGACTAGAAACAGGGAAGGCTTAATTTGAAAACTCAGGTTCTCTGCTGTGAGGCTGGAGAACTTTACATCCTGGTCAAACGTCAGCAGTGTGATTTCAGCAGTGATTCAGGAGTGTTGGAGAAATACAAGCCCTGAACAGCAGAGCTTCTGTCAGTCAAACCATCAATCCCGTGTGCCAGCCTCCATCCTGGCCCACAAGAAGATAGCCCTCCACCCTTGGCTTGTTCCGCCTTTTCTTGTTAATCCAGGTCCAGGACCTGCTCACCAACAATGTCCAGGGCTGCGGAGGCCTTAATAGAGCTCCCCGCAGAGCCGGAGTCCACGAACATCTGAGGAATGTCATTCCCAAAGTAGATTTTACTATTGGCTGCAATGGCCTTGTACTTCATTAGCTGCAGGTATTCAGGGGTTAACTTCACCTGGAAGACGAACAACAAAGATCAGAATAAGCAAGAGCACCATGGAAATATTAGTACCTGATAGACCGGACCAACACGGGATGATGGACTGTGTCGTTACCTTATTGGCCTCTGCAGTTCTCTGAGCTGTGTAGAACTCTGCATCTGCTTTGGCCTTCTGCCGGGCCAGGAAAGCGTTGTCTGTCAATTACAAACAAACACTGTCAAGAGTCAGAGATGGTCTAAGGGCTGAGAGCTACAACAAGCATCTGACCTCAACATAAGCTCCCAAGCACTCAAACAACTCTGCTGAGAAATAAACAACCCTGTTAACTCAGAGGGCCACTGTTTTTTTTTATATAAGAATGAGCTTTAATGCTCTGCTTCATATCCTGAGTTTGTTAGTGTTCGTGTTTGCTTTCCATTAGGCAATTAAACACAGATGGATAAAATTGATGACTGTTTCATCTCACCGGTGTCCTCATCAGAATTAGGAAGGCTGTGCAAACAGTCGTGATGACTGGTCAACGTGACTAGAAAAGCGCTACAGTCCATTTATTTAAAGCATCCTGCAGAAATATTCATGGTTTTACACGACACATTCTGTCTTCTTACTTAGACATGCCTGATACATAAAGGTTCTCATGAGGCACAAAAAGTTCAACTGTTCCTTTGATTGGATTGAAATCGGGTCATAGACTTAGGCCTTCAAAAACAAACACAAAAAATAAAGAAACTGTAAACCTGTAAAATCACTATGGAACAACAAGACTTGTGTGACTTATTAGATTAATGGGTATGTAGATCTGATATTTAAAGTACACAAGATATCCTTATTTTTAAAACATCATAAAAAATCCTTTCACTTGTAGTTTGTCAGTTTTGTTTATGTCCAAATGCATTATGTGACATCAGATGGCGGTAATGGACCTGGTCTTTGGACCCTACTGTGAGACAAATACTACGACTTCAATTTGGCTTCAGTTTGAACCCGAGTGCAGAGTGAGCTGTGGAAATGCAAACAAAGGAGAAGAAGACCAGAAAGGAGAGAAAAGTGCAGCGAGGTCTGTGGTGTTGGTGTAACAGTGACCTTTGTAATGTTATATATTTCCACCACTGACGCACACTTGCTAATGTATCCATCCCCCTCATTCCAAAGTCCCCCCACACTCACATGCATCATATTTTGAAATCACCAACTATGGGAATTAAATTCGTAGCACTAGATCTTATTTGGGGACCTCATAGCAATGTGGGTGAATAAATATGCACCCCCCCAGTGTATTACATTAATTTCTGTTCTGTGCAGGTTTATAAATAACGACTGAACATATCGGTAAAGCAACACCCTGTGATTTAAGAGGAAATAATGAAACGTTTTGTAATGGCTTCTTCAAAACCAAGCCTTCAATCCAGAGGAGACTCTGTGGGAGGACATAAAGATTGCTATGGACCAGCAAATTGAAGGAGCTGGAGCAGTTCAGGTTGTAAGGATGGAAAAACAAAAACAAAAACAAAAAAACACCCCAGCAGCTTGACAAGTCAAACTCATAGAGACACAGCACTATGAGACTTGCAGGTGTTCCCTTGTACTAAGCTCTACAAAGATATGATCAGTGGATGCATACAATCCACACTAAAATGTTCTTTTTTTCCCCAGTCTGTCTGTCTTTTAAATATAATGTCTCGCTTGCCCTTTCTTGTGTCTTGTTGTGAGACCTCCCTCCTAACATTTATTCTAATTTCAGGTTTTGGGGCAACAAAATAGAAAGAAATGGAGAAGGTGTGTGGATACTTTTGCAAGCCACTGCAACTTGAAGCTTGAATATTTTAGGTAATCATTCATCATTTTTATGTATGTGTGGATGATAATACAGCAGCTGATATATTTGGGATCATTTTAAGGCATTTTTTTAATTATTAAAAATTTCATAGATTTTTTTGACATCTCATCTTATGAGAAGGTAATAATGTAAAAATGACCTAATAAGATTATTTGGTGTAATTAGATAGGCTTCTATTTGTCTGTTTGTACATTACTGTCTTTCTAAGTCATGTGACTTCAAACTTTGAAAGTTTTTTTCAAAATCTGGTGGCTGTACATGAAAGAACTAAAACAGGAAAGTGGACACGCTTTCATATGAATGCAATTATTACTGGGTTCATGTCGAAACTACTACCACACCGTCCAAAAAAGTTGGGACGGTGTGTAAAATGGAAATAAATACAGAAAGCAAAGATGCCATATAGATAGTGCTAAACCACACACATCTGTCACAACAGCCCAGCTTCACAGGAGAGGATTCTGGCTGCTGAACTGGCCTGCCTGCAGTCCAGACCTTCCACCAATAGAAAACATTTGGAGCATTAAGCATCTGGCAATGAAGGTCCAAGATTATGGAGCAGCTACAATCCTGCATCCTATTAAAAGAAGAGATGATGCTACAATGGAACTACTTTTTTAAAATGTTGCTGCCATCAATTTTAAAATGAGCCAATATTTTCCAGAAAATGATAAAATGTCTCAGTTTCTACACCTGACATGTTGTTTATGTTCCAAATATGTGTTTCTATGATTTGCAATTCATTGCATTCTGTTTTAATTTGACACATCATTCCTACTTTTTTAAATTGGGGTTGTAGATTAAATTGACAGAAAGTTCAAACAGTTACACTGCTTTTTTTGTTAGTTTCACCTCAGAACAGCTTACCTATCAACACTTAATGCAAAGCAGTCATTCTTCCATCACTAACCTTCAATTTCAGAAATCTTCTTTTCTGTTTCCTTTTCCATGATCTTCTGTCCAAACTTGATTTCTGCGACTTGGGCCACCTTCTCAGCCTCTATAAAATAAAACATTAAAATTTACTTAGAGCATGTCTTTTCTAGAATGATTTATATCTTCATGTGATTCTCTTTACCGATCACAGCTTTTATCCTCTCTGTCTCTGCCTCCTTCTCCACAACCTTCTGTGTCTGTTGGGAAATCAGCAGCTTTGTCTTCTCGCTCTCCCTGCAAACAAAAACTCACATTTACATTAAAGACTCTTGTTGTTCACTCCTACATGCATGCAAATTCCATCCTTGCAGATCACTGCTGCTTACTGAGCTTGACTTTTGCCACCAGTTTCAATTTCCCGTCAAGTCTGAACTACAGGAACTGAAAGTAAATCCTCCAAGAAAGCCAGAGATTTATTCAGAAAATGATTTCTATAATAATGAGAAAAAGTGGACAAGTTTTTGGAAACATGGACCAAAAAGCTTAATCAGCAAACCAAATTTGGGATTTTCCCTTCAGTCTCAGTGGAAAAATACAAATACCAAAGAAAACACACCAGTCACGCTCTGATGCCTGTTCATTTCCTTACAGACCCTCTAAATTAAAACTGCTAAATGCTTTCAGCAACCTGGAACTTACTTCAACAGACATCTTTGTTAAAATGATGCAATGACCGTTTTAAATAAAAATAATTATCATCCACAGCAGGGTAAGCAGCACTAACATCCACAATGTCAAACAAACTCAGGACTGATTTAAACCTGTTTAGACCCAGTTATTAGAAAGTAAAACAATAAGCATGCTCATCCAAAGTCTTAATATCCACTAAAAAACGAATCAACTTCAGCATTCATGGCTGAACCCTTTGTAGTCACAAGACAGGCTGACGTGAAAAAGTGAATAACTGCAAGAACAAATGAAAAAGAGCAGAATGATGCATGAGTTTTTCATACAATACACGATTTTTATCCCCAAATGATCCAACTTATCTTCACCAAGCAGCCCCAGCTATCACACTGACTGGAATGTTGCTCATATATCTGAACCTTTTACTTTTCTATTTAGATATTGGTTCAATGATAAAACCAATTTCAAGATTTTAAGTCAAATTTTCACATCACAGATAAAACATAGATCGCTCCGTTTAAGGACTCTGATCTCTGTTATGTCTGTTATTTTTTTCTTTCCCTGTCTTCCCATGACCTTATGTCTCCTAAAACCATATCGCTTCAGCTATCCATGACTGTAGCTCCTCACATGCCAGTTCCTCCTCCATGGAGTACTTCAGAATATGAAGGGAATTGGGAATTCTCTGTGAGCCTCTCAGATCACCTCAGATGGAAATCTGGCTCAGTGAATCTTGGTTTAAGAGTGAAAAATTGTTATTGTTTTAGATTTAGAACATTTTATTTATCCCCTAGGGGGCAATTCAGTTTGCAAACATGAGTCGCAGCCAAGTACAGGACATAATCCACACATTCCACATAGATTAATGTACAGGATAGAGCATCAGCAGCTAAATGATCCAGCCATTAGTGCAGCAGTTTCACCATCAGGGACTAATTGAAACAGCAGAAATAAATAGATAAAATAGATTAAAACCTAAAGAAACACATGTAACACCTCACACAAAGCACTGTCACTAGCATTTAACACCCTGATGGCATATCTGTATTCTTTTGTCTCATTTTGATGAAACCTTGGGACACATAAGTAGTTATGCAGGATGGAGTCTGCAGAGAGCCTGTTTTGTTTTTCAATAGAGCTTGAAGACATCCCAGCTGAGCAAGCATCCTTCAAACCAATCTAAACATCATTTGCTCTGATCACAAAGATCAGTGCATTGCACAATGTAAGTACCTCACTTGAAGAGTGCGTAATTTACTGTAAGTATGACTGTGCACATGTTGATTCATGAAACCAGAGCTGCATGCTCACATAATGTTGTAAACCAGCAAACTTTGGTTGGTGACTACAGGACAAGGAGGACACAAAGGGAGGATTTGGTGAAATAAATACATGGTATGGAGTTTGAAGGGGAAAATTGGGGGATAAGTGAACCTTTCTTTTTGGGAAAAAGAAAACTCACATGAGCTCATAATTCCTGCGAATGCTCTCTGGGATATTTGGTTTAGTGACACGCACCGCCTGTAAACCAGAGAGAGAGAGAAAGGCACTTTCAAGAGATAAACAAAGCATGGATGCAACAAGAAAAATAGCTATAAAAAGACATTTTATGCACAAGAGGAGGTGAGGGAAAAAAGAAAGATGACATCTGGAAGCATGCCCAGAAACAAAGTCTGATCCCCTGAGTTATTTAAACAGATTCTGTAGATTTACAGGAAGCAAAAATCAGCTCAGTGAGGAATGCAAACTCAGGAAAAGATGAGTGCATCTGTGGAGAGAAAGGGAATTCAACACAGGGAAAAAACACTCAGGCCCTCTTAAATGAGTCATAATGTGGCCCAATATTTAACTTTTCTGAGGAAATGACTAGTGTTGTTATAATGACTGCTCCAGAAGTTTTATAGACTGAAAATGTCAGAAGAATATGAAATGCTAACAAGGACTGGGTTTCATTAGACTGATACTGCCAGTACTCGCTTCACTAGGCTGGTTCTGTACTGCTGTTCAGGGAAACATTTCCCTTAAATGGAAAACATCAAGGTGACGAAGGAGGAAAGATACAGTACTGAACAAAAATAATTGAGCCACTGGCGAAAAAAAAAAAAGAAAAGAAAAAGTAATACCAATATTAGGGCTGGGTTAAAAAATTGATTAATCGATTTTAATAGATTCAAATTGAATAAATCCAATATCGATTAATAAAACTTGAGAGAGTCATTATTTTATACGTCCCCATTTTCGCTAATATGACCCTACTCTCGTGTGACTTATCAAGACTTGGTGAGAGCTTAGCATATATACACACAACTGGTTTCTTGTGTTGCCTCCATCCAATCAGCTTCTGCTGCCGAGAGGATGTCAAGTTCAGATGTTTTCATTCACCAGTGATAGAAGTGTACTTCAGAGGGAAGTTAGTGACCATTAGGTAGTTAAAAAAAATCTTTATTTTGATGTAAGATTTTTGGCAATTTTCTGTTAATTTTAAAAGGGATTCACTGTAGTGTGTTTACAGTACACAATTTTCACCTATAAAGTCGTTTGCAGCATATTACCGCTCACATTAGAAATTAACGTTAAGACAGCGGCACTCATATTAGCGGCTAATGCTATCAGCGCCATCACTTCCACAACAGGAAGTGATGTCACTGCGCACCTTTCAAACAAATCCGATATGGTAATTTAAAGTCACATTCCCTCTAGAACAGGTTAACACTTCGTCCTTTTACTAAACAATAACAGTCTGATGCTATTTATCTGATTTACATGACATAATGTCATAGCTGCTCTCTGTGTCCATGGCACACACACACACACACACATGCGTGCACACACAGGTTTCTGTCAGAGGACAGAGTGCACGTGTAGGAAAACACATCAACCAGCTGAAAATCAGACAAAAGTATGAGAGTTTTCTAGATTCTCTCAGGCAGCTGAAGATGGAAGCATCTTGCTCCAGTGAGGAGCAGATGGAGGATTTCTCCTGCTCTGGTGTTACTCAGACGGTCGTCACGGAAACGCGCACAATTTAAATGGATCCAGTACTCTTTGTAGCTTTTATTAACATCAACATGTTATCTGAGATCTGAACTTTAAGAATATTTAGAGTAGGGCTGCAACTAATGACTATTCTGATGGTCGATTAGTCACCGACTATTAAAACGACTAGTCGACCAATCGGATTATGTATCTCATGATTATTATATATGGATCTTATTTCACTTTCAGCTTTGAAATCTTGCATGAGGTTGTTAAGTATGTCCGACGTGCCTCCTCTTTAAATGTTCGAGCATTGCAGACATACTTCCGTGGTACACAAGGTCCGCTTTACAAATCTCACATGCATTTAATTTATTTTGTAAGTTTAACGTGAAGTTATCCCACACTTTTAACATTCTCCGCCAAGGTTTTCCTCCCTGTCCGGCACCATATTTTTCCCCTGGCGGACTTTATGGCGCATGTGCAACTCTCAGCAGAGATAAAAAAAAAAGAAGACGATAGGTGTGTCCCAATTCAGGGTCTGCACACTTCGAAGTGCGGATTCGTCGGCCACATACGTCATCGCGGTGCGCGAAGTACTGTCCCAATTCACAGAATTTGAAGGACCCTCCGAATCCACCCTTCGAATCCGCACTTCGTTTGGCCTCAAACGAAGGATGCTTGTGATGCATCCTTCGCGGCCTCTTTTCTCCCATAATTCGTTGCGCACAGGACGGTGGCGAATCAGCAACCTCACAAGAGTCTTATTAAGTTTAAATAAAGTTTTATTTTAAAAAAAAGTTCGTTTTTTTAACTACACTTTAGTATAAACGTTACAAAACCAAGTACATTTAAAGCATGTTTGTTAAATGGTGACATTAAAATTCGGTAATATTTGATATTCAGATACTTTTAAGGGGTTAATGAAGTGTGTACCGGCTGGAAAACAACAGAGCCTCAAACCGTTTTTTTTTTTTTTTTTTTTAACTGTCGGTGTTGCCGCTCCGTGTTCAGCGTCTACTGACGTTTCCTACGAGTAATTTCTGAGGTTTAAGTGATTAAACGTCCTGTGTTGTTGCTATGGGAAATTCTTGTAGACTAGGTAGGCTGTCCCATTTCACGAACGTTAAGCAGACTTCGAAGTGTGTAGACTACGGAGGACACTCTGTAGCCTACGTAGTCTGCGCACTTCGAAGTGTGCAGACCCTGAATTGGGACACAGCTATCGTCTTCTAATCCTATCTCTGCTGAGAGTTGCACAATGCACATGCGCAAAGAGGGGGGAAAAAATACAGAGTGAGACATCAGCTGTGTCCCAATTCAGGGTCTGCACACTTCGAAGTGCGCAGACTACGTAGGCTACAGAGTGTCCTCCGTAGTCTACACACTTCGAAGTCTGCTTAACGTTCGTGAAATGGGACAGCCTACCTAGTCTACAAGAATTTCCCATAGCAACAACACAGGACGTTTAATCACTTAAACCTCAGAAATTACTCGTAGGAAACGTCAGTAGACGCTGAACACGGAGCGGCAACACCGACAGTTAAAAAAAAAAAAAAAAAACGGTTTGAGGCTCTGTTGTTTTCCAGCCGGTACACACTTCATTAACCCCTTAAAAGTATCTGAATATCAAATATTACCGAATTTTAATGTCACCATTTAACAAACATGCTTTAAATGTACTTGGTTTTGTAACGTTTATACTAAAGTGTAGTTAAAAAAACGAACTTTTTTTTAAAATAAAACTTTATTTAAACTTAATAAGACTCTTGTGAGGTTGCTGATTCGCCACCGTCCTGTGCGCAACGAATTATGGGAGAAAAGAGGCCGCGAAGGATGCATCACAAGCATCCTTCGTTTGAGGCCAAACGAAGTGCGGATTCGAAGGGTGGATTCGGAGGGTCCTTCAAATTCTGTGAATTGGGACAGTACTTCGCGCACCGCGATGACGTATGTGGCCGACGAATCCGCACTTCGAAGTGTGCAGACCCTGAATTGGGACACACCTATCGTCTCACTCTGTAGTTTTTTTTTATTTTTTATTTTTTTTGCCGACAATAGTCGACGGCTAAATTCGTTGTCGACTATTTTTATTGTCGACTATTGTCGACAACGTCGACTAATCGTTGCAGCCCTAATTTAGAGTGACTCCACTGAATGAAACGCTTTTATCAGGACATTTGTCCTCTGGGTTTTTTATCTTTATTTATTTTGTTATTTTTTTTCCATCACAGCATTTCTGGCTGTGAATGTGGGGAAACCCTGCATTGTTATGGTACTTAAGAAATGAATGTAGATGTGTCAGATCAGATTATTACAGTAATCTAAATACTCCCAGATAACTGATTTTGACTGTCAAGTAAATGCACTCATTGTTTAATAAAAAAAAAAAAAAAAGTATATATATATATATATATATATATATATAAAAGAATGTATTTAACATTCTTAACAGAGGATCCTCGTTGAGAAAAGTAAAATTACGTTACAGTTCTTCAATAATCCCAGAATAAGTCGCTAGTTGCTTAAAAAAAGTCGGGGAACAAACAGGACAAAGTAGCTGAGTTGGCAACACACTTTCGTGCTATCGAGTCATTCTTTGCTCTCTTATCAACTATTTCGTCTGCGTTCTCTTCGTTTGTTCAGTCATGTTTGCATTATCATGAACACTCGTTTTGTAGCTAAAACTAGCAGCGTTGGAGCTTAGCCTAGTCTAGCCTTCTACCTCCTGTTGAGCACAACCAACTGCTGCTGGGTTTGGTCGGGCTCCGTGTCTCTCAGTACGTCACCACTTACATAGCCAATGTGTTGCGGCTCTTTCTGTTCGGCTTGAATCACTAACCAGCTTGAACGCCAGTCAATGAAAAGGCTGTAATGGTATACTGTATGTATATTGAAATATCGGAAATGTGTTCAAAACCCATATCACCGTTATTGCATTAAAGTATATTGCAATATATATTGATATTGAATTATTGTCCAGCCCTACTAAAGAGTTTTGACTCTTAGAGAGGAGTTGATTTACTAAAACAGACTCAATAAGCAAGCTTTTAAATATTCTATGTGGACAGATAATCTGAATCATATTTATATGTTGTGTCTGTTGCCAGAAATAAGAGTCATTAGGTAGTAATGTCTGCTCATTTCTCACTGAATTGATTCACACCACTTTTGGCAGATTGCTTCAGCCATTACTGAAATTACTGGCATCAGCACAACACTGCAGATTTAGGATGTCTTCCACATAACTGGAATTTTCCACACACAAAGCTGCCTGGGATATTAAATGCAGGTCAGAGGGCAGGTCTAAAATGGGTCTATTATGCGTAGACAACATTGGGTCATCCATTCACTTAGATGCCTTTTTCAGCTCTTTAACGAACCATAGGTCATTGTTAAGTGGCCTGACAAACAAATAAAAATAAACACATTATTCTGAATATGGGCAGCTTCAAGGACTGTGGCTCAAGACTTTTGAACATTACTGTCACTTTCTTAGTGATGGTTCACACAAGAAATATCAAAGCAGCAAATCTGGATTTTGTCCAAACAGTCTCAGAGAAATCAGAGCTGGAACTGTGAAAGCATTTAACCTTAAATTTTTTTTAGCAATTTCTGCTGGTGCTGCTTGCAAACTCATAAAGATAACAAGTTAATGCACGCCTGCACTGTGCCGTTTGCACAGGTTAAACAAACATGATGCAGCAATAGAGACATTCAGCAATACCTAGTTTTACTTAGCTAAGGATAAAGAGACATCCAGGCTAAAATCGTGCTAGTCCTGCTGCTGCCCAGACTGAACTGGTGGTCTAGTAGTACCTGTATGATTAGCCCAGGCGCCATGGATGTTAGATCCTCTTGTAGTGTCAGCTTTAGGTTTTCATCGATCTGGTCTGCAAGTGAACATATGAGAAGAGAGTGTCTGAGTCCTTTTCAAACATCAGTGGTATGAGATAAGTTTCAATACTCTCAAATTTCAGAGGAGCCTTTTCACATATCTGTTGCACCTCACTTCTTAAAAAAAAACCCAAAGAAACAAAAAAAAAAACGTTGTCACTAACCCTCCAGTGTTCCTCCCTGATAGTTCATACGTGCCAAACAGAGGTGACCTAGTTCCACATCAGTGTGTCCTTTTACACATCAAGTCAGCCACACAGAATTAACCAAGTAATAATAACACAGGTTGACTCTCCCTCACACACAAAGCATGTTGTACAACCTTTCTTCAGAGGAACATCCGACATGGATCAACTACGACCCCCCACCTTCACAGTCTCCCTCTCAGCTCCACCTCTTTGCCCATTTTTGGATTTTCCAAGACTAACGACATGCGTGATGCTACCAAGATGGCGATGGTGGGAACACCCAACGAGCTTCACTTTTGCTCTTCAGAAACCTGCGGGTGACGTCACGGAGGCTCCGTCCATCTTTTATATACAGTCTATGGTGTGGACGTAAATAGGTTATTCAAAATGTCCAGTTCATTAAATGCAGTGTGGAAGATAAACTCAGACCGCTAACTGAACTGAGTTTTCGGTTGTACCAAGTCTGGTGAACTATTTGGTGTGAATGCACCATAAAACACCACAACTGTCTGCACAGCTGGGAGCTACAGCACACATGATCTCTCTTTTCCAGGAGGTTCTGGTAGACATGAAGGTATAAAACTAAATTTTATTAACTTTAATTCATCCTCACATTTGGTCAGAACATTATCAGCTTTTACTCCTGTTTTTACTGGTGTGCCTGCACATTGGTTGTGATAATTTTGTGAGGACTAGTTGGACTGGTGCCCAATGAAGCAAACTTGATATTCAGGAAGTTGTAGCTGTGCACATTAAAATAAAGAAATAAGGGAAAAGAGTGTAAGTCAGATAGTTCTTAGTTTCCACCCAGTTTGCAGCAGATCTTACTCACCAAACAAGCCGATGTAGACCTCCTGCAGTGAATGAACGCTGCAGAACTGATTAAGTTCATGGTGCACTTTGTTGAATATCAAAGCTTTGTCATAGTCTGCTGTGAAGTTCCTCACAATGTCGTATACTGCAGAGAATAAAACAAACAACAGCAAATAACGACAGGAATGATTCATCCATGTTGATGAAGTAATTGTGAGTTCTGCTGCAGAATCCAAAAGCTTTTTTGCTTTTTCTTTTTAGGGTTTATATGTGGTATACCTGCTGTTGGTATGAGGTAGTTCACCACTTCTATGCGGTCAAAGTAAATCATCACTCCTCCACTGAAAGACAAGACATAACATCATGTCAGATTTACTAAAGACCTGCGTGAAGCCAAAGTGGCTGTGTGTTTAGTTTGAGCAGTGATGTGGTGGCGTAATACTTGGTCAGATGTATTGTGTGGGACACATAATTGACACTAAATGCCGTAGATCTATTCCACATGTATCCAAGTTAAAACCGCAAACCTACCTTGTACCACATGGTACGTTCTTCACCTCATCTGTCTGCAGCGTCGTCTGCAAAATATTAAAAAAACAAAAATGTTCACAGGTTTAATGTGTTTTTTTTTTTACATTTCCTTCTTGTGTTCCTGAGGTCACTGCTACACAGCAGACGTACAGTGGTGAAATCATCAGCACTGTTTGTCATCAGGGGGTAAAATTAAAGACAGCTGGACTTCAGAAGTTCACACAGGATAAACAGCAACAGATGAACTGATTGGGGTCTAACACGACATCACAATAAGCAGAGACAACATCTCTACCTCAAAATGTGTCAACAGCTTAAGTCTCAGGTTTATCTTTAAAAATCACTGTGTGAAGTTGAAAAGTTTCTATTTCCCTTCTTGGAACTGCAGAGCAGCGCCGGATGGCTGCCTCATCCTGAGTAAACAGTTCAGTATAGATTTAGTTACGCTTTCTCACAGGCCTCTTTGCTCAGCCTGTGAGTCAGACTGCAATATTTTATTTCACCTCAAAACTCTCCTATTGTCACTTTGATAAACAAAATACTGAACAGGCACTGTATGATGTGATATAGCTCTGCAATGCCGCAATAAACAGTAATAAAGAGATAATGGGGGAATTATATAGATTACGTACAACAAACAGATTGATGTTCAAAACATCCTGAGCTATTAACGTCAGAAGCAGACAGCTGGTACCATTTATTCATTCATTTAAAAGAATGCAACACCACTGTGTTAATAACGTCAAGGTTTATGGCAGCATGGTAGATATTTATGCAAGTCTATAGATGTAGACCTTACACACACTAAATAAACACACTTGCTAAATAAATATACACAGAAAAGCAAACATGTATACCATTGTGTGAAAAAGTATTTGATTCCCATCTGATATCTTCTGTTTAAACTGAATGCTTTTCATGTGAATGGTTTGATCTCACCAACCAGCTCCAGTCTTCTCACTGCAGCTTGTTGTTGATCAGAAGATGTTTTCTTTTTAATGCTTTTTGCATTTTCATTGGAAAACTTCCCAGATGGTTTGGTGTGATGAAGCCGACTCACTGGGTATGTTAAATCCTGTTACATCGAGTGCTTTTAAGACATAACAAATCTGAGTGTAATGCTCATAGGAAGTTCTGCAGCTCTCACACAGAATTTTGCCAAAATTCAAGGGAAATATAAGCCATCAGACAAAGAAATCAGGTGTGAAAAGGCTCTTGTGCTGCACGACACTGATCACATTTATATGGACGGCAATTTCTGATATAAACCTAATGAATCCACAATTAAAATAAAGACACTGTCATGTCCACAGCATTCTTATCACCTTAACTCAAGTAATACCATATTGAAAAGCAGTAATTGAATGATAACTGTAGCCTTGGGTTGCTGCAGGGGAACAATGGCTCCATGAATGTGCATAATAAATGTCACTGTGCCGTCATACTGAGTCAGAATCAGAGGTTTAGGCTTGGAAATCTTTGCCGTGCTATTTAAATAATACTTTTATAAAGTTTTGGCAACATTTTGTGATTTAACTAATTTATGTCATACACTAGTTTTCAACAGAAACCCTCTACTAATCTGTGTAAAACAGGGTGTGGCTGTGCTCTACAGAATTGATATACAAGAAATAATATAATCAAGGCTCTGCATCCATCGAATGTTCGGTCTCAAAATGAACCTGAAACGAACATGACCTGACCTGAAATGAACACTACCTGAAGCAAAGACAAATGGGACAAAATTACAGTCTAACTGCAGCCAACTCACTTGAACAGACTTGTAGGTGGTGATGAAAGGAAGCATAAGATGAAAACCAGGTCCACTGGTGGAGGTCAGGAGGGCCCCTCCCCTGTGCCACACAGACAAGGGCAAACACAGAAAAACAGTTGACTGTTGTGAATGTGAGCCGAGGATTCAGAGCAAAACTCAGAGTCCTGAATCAACAGAAGAAAATAATTTTTTGTAAGTCTTGTTACAAATACAGTTTGCTGCTTTATCTTTTCTTTATTCTGTTGTTAGGGGGAAGTCCGGATGTTGCCCGCCTACTTTGACCTGTGTCCTCATTCTTTATTATCCAGATTCATTGGAAGGGAGACAAAAGACTTTTCACTGACTAATTTCTCCATAAATAACTTTTATTTCTGAAAATAGCACTGTGAAAAAGAGAATTTACTTACTTAGAACTACAGAAAAAACAGATTTAATCTTGTCTCTTAGAAAAACAGGGCCTGCCAGTACAAGTGATTCTCATATTAAAAACACAGCACGTCACAGCTGGGAACAATCTTAGTTTCCAAATAATTACAGTGCTCAGTGTGTAGCAGATAAGGTGCTTAGATCAAACACTTTTAAAGCAGGTGCGAAATGCTTTATAGAATCACTTTTACAACACACAAAATAAAACGGAATGCATCCTGCGGGCTCACCTGTAGTACACACCAGTGTGTCCTTCATCAATCTTGTGCACAGATGCCAAGAGTGCTGCTCCTCCAAGAGCAGCAATTATAGAGAATATGGCACCCCACTGTGCCATCCTGGCAAGCAAAGAGTAAAAGACGGCATGTGAAAAGAAGCAGATGGAGTCTGGTGACACTCTTTCAGGTACTTGTGACAATAAAGATGCCTATCCAGTCAGTCAACTCTCAGCAGCCTGAGTAGTGCAGCTGTAAAGCAGTGGAGTTGGCTTCTTGCTCACTGGTTTATCTCCTCTCAGCTCAGGCTTATCCAGGCATCAGCTGGGACTCTGACCTTGTCACACTAATACTGGATTGGGGCTAAAGTTCAGAAATATAACTTCTATGGTGATTCATAAAAAATGTGAAGGCAACGTATGCTATACCCACATTGTTTTAAAAACAGATAAATATACAGCAAAAACTAAGAGATAAATGTTTACAGTTATGCAAGCTTGAGATGAGGAGCTGCCTTAGCTTTGGTTATTAAGGATTTGCAGAGACAATCTGGCGAACCTTATGGCTCAACACTGGAGTTGTCTCCACATTGGTTTTTATCCAGTAATGTTCTTAAATGGTCCCTCTGGATCTATTAAAATGGCATTTCTTAAATACACACATTCAGTTTTGTGGTTTGGATGTGTTTGCTCCACAGCATCTGGTTTGTGTGAGTTAGACATATTTCCCCTGGGGCACAGATCTCAATAGAAATGACCAAAACTACAAGCGAGTTTAAGAACATTTTGGTCTGAATGTTGACATGCAATGAAATGTAGGCCATAAAATGTCTACATTAAATTAAGAGACATGCAGATTCTGGTAAATGGACGATGGGCAGCAGGTCAAGAATGAAAATAAACGCTGCATCAAAACGAATTCATAACAGGGTAACAAGCTCAAACCGAATGGTTGGTGTTATTATAAAACCTTCAATACAATCTCAAAATCATGATAATATTATCTGTGTGATTGAATCCAAGGGTATTAAAGTAAAATATCCAAATATTTAAACAGAGTTCGGAGTATTTGGCTTAGGGGCTAACGATATTAGCAGGATGCAAGTATTTTCATTATGTATCATGCATGTATATCTCAAATACAAGTCTATTTTAAGTGCCATGCTTGTTTAGACATCATTATCAGAAATGTCTAAACCTCACCTTGGTGTTAAAGCGCAAAATGCAGCCACATTTAGTTGGACTTTTTGCTAACGTTGTAAGTTAGTAAAACAACTTCAGCACGTCTCATTTTAACGAGTAACTGTCACATGAAACAATACAGAGCATGTAGTTTAAATACAAAGACACACGTGTCCAGTCTACTCGTCTATTCTTACCTGTAATTTTTTATACGGCTACACGTTCACCAATACAGGAAAGAGACGGGCAGCTTCTTCTTCTGTTTTGTTACAGTAAAGGGCTCGGCACACCGTAGCTCATTAGCGCCTCCTGGTGGACAATCCCGATGCAGCATTGTGGTTTCACGGTAAAAGGGACCATAACAGTCTGAGCTTTTCATCTTGCTTTTCCTTTTTACTGCTATAATTCTAAATCTAAATATTCTGATCATGCTATTTACAGTAAACACACTGCTCAAAACAGTTTTACTTTGCACATGTTTAAATGCAGATAAATTTACAAATGATTAAGTGTGCAATAAAAGAGGAAAAACTCACTTTAAAAACAACACATGTTTTCATTAATTGTTTTAAACAGTTGATAATATAATATCTTTGCAGCCTTAAAAACTTACTTCTTAAATAATTTTTAACATATTACAATATGTATGTGTTTGACAGGAAAGCAGCAATACCATTGTTAAACAAGAGCCAGAAGCTAGTTAACTAACGTTTTACTACCATCTTGTGGGTAAATGTGGTAACTAGAACCACATCAGGAAATCAGGATGATATGTATTTTTTGCATGTTGATATGTTTATTTTAGCCAAAAGATTATATGAAAAAAGTGTGTGTGTGTGTGTGTGTGTGTGTGTGTGTGTGTGTGTGTGTGTGTGTGTGTGTGTGTGTGTGTGTGTGTGTGTGTGTGTGTATCTTTAGGAACTTTATTTTAAGCCAGTACCGGAGGTGGTACATTGTGGTGGTACATTGATAGTTTGACTTGACACACAGGGTGGAGTTGCATCCGTTTCCCCCTGGTGGTCACAGTTTGTAACTACACCTCCATGCCTCTTGCAGTATTAAACCACTAATGGAAAACTGTACGAAAATAGGTTAGTTGATTGAAGACATTTGTGCTTACCAATCTAATCATTTGGTCTAATTATTTTGTGTCGTAGTATAGTGAAATTACAGCCATACATCTGCTTCCAAGGAGGTTGTACGATGCAGTACAGTATGTGCTTTTATTTTTTGTTTGTTTTTTTATTGCCCTCTCGTGCCAATAAGTAGAAGTAAAGGACAATTGGAAATTTGAATAGTTAAATAATGTTCATATTTATTTTTTTTGTAGCACTTTTGTTGTTGGTCATTTATCATATTTATGTGATGTAACTCTTTCAATGTTTAGTTTGAGGAGTCAAACTCAGCCAACAATTTATTTTAGTCTGTCTTTTAAAAAAAAACCTTTTTCTAAGCTTTCAGCACAAGTTGTACTATAATAGTTTTTTTTTTTTTTTTTGTCATATCCATCTTCCTTTGGCAGTTACAATGTATGTCGACAACTTCAGAAGATTAATCATGGAAATGACAGAAAACTGCAAAAATATGCTCCAACCAGAAACCTGCCAGATAATGAGCCAGCAAACTCAGCCTATTTATACATATACTTTTCATTAGAGAGATATAATATAATTAGTTATTTCTATAATTAAAACAGGGTTTTTCTGCACCTTTGTGGTCAAAAGTTGTACTTACAAAAATGGTTAAGTTAGAAAAGTCACCTGTAAACTACCTGTTACTTTTCCTGTTACTTCATTTCAAAATAAAGCAAGTTCAATTTTATTGTATTTATGTAGGCACTGTAGCCTTAGGCCTCTTTTGCACATGTCCATATGTGTTGGGTCCATAATTCTGTTGTATATACAGATTAAATATAGTCCTTGAATATAGAAAAGCAATTTTATTTATTAACTATTTATTAATACATATTTCTTTCAAAAGAACTTCACTTTAGTAATACAAGAGGCAAGTGTTCACAGTTTTTGCTAACCAGTATTATGGAAATATGAACGTAGAATTGCCACATCAGAGCAACAATAAAAATTCAAAAGAAGAGACAGGTTAGGACCTTGGTTTGCCTAGTGCTGCTACACTGTTTCCACATGGTTGCGAAGTAAGACGTGACGCAGAAATGAGGCAACAGAAAACTCCACAATCCATCATATAGCTTTTGTAAGAAACACAGCTGTTACATGTTTTGTGGCCAGTATATTTATTAAGGAAGAAACAAGTAGCGGAATTAAGCTATTTTGAGAAAAAGGTTGTGGATGACACCTAAGTTAAAATCTAAGAGAGGCTTTTTATAAAGACATCAACTCACAGGACAACGACTTAAGTCCACCAGGGATGATGCAGACGACAACAACCTATCTCATCTTGAACTGTGCACGGCAAAATGTAAATTACTGACGTCCAAGGATCTGACGCAAGAAGTGCCATTTTAATGTGCAATAAAAATTATGACGGAAACTCTGCAAGTTGCCCAAAGAAACTGGACAAAGTTCTAAAAGTTGGTCTGGTAAATTTTCTGGTTGGAAAGAAGAATGCTGAACGAACTGCTGAACATAACGGACCAGACTAAACAACCTCTGCACGACATACTGACTGAACAATGAATGTCTTCACTTAGAACCTTTCAGTTATTTCTT
This sequence comes from Melanotaenia boesemani, assembly GCF_017639745.1. Lineage (NCBI taxonomy): Eukaryota > Metazoa > Chordata > Actinopteri > Atheriniformes > Melanotaeniidae > Melanotaenia > Melanotaenia boesemani. Next base: position 29,246,507 of record NC_055692.1, read on the forward strand.
TTTCTTTTTCTAATTATGGTAATTAGTATATGTTTTTACATAATAATAATTCTGAATTTTCTATAACTGCTTAATACAATTCAGAGTCATCTGTCCATAAATCTTTAACTCCATAAAAACGAACAAAAAACAAAAAAGTGGAAACATTTTTAATCAACGAATGAATGATTGAACGGATGATTACACCAATAAATATCTAAACTGACCAATAAATAGATAAATAAATGAATAAATAAATAGGCTATTGAGGTAGACACATATACTTTGAAGACATTTTCTCATTCTGTTATTCCAGTATTGACAGTATGAAGATAGTTTATGTTTTGTCTTGGCAACTACATTTCAGGCAGAATAAAATGAAAATACTGAAACAATCTGAAAGAACTTCAGTGTGTAAAAGGCAAAGGTTCATATTTAATTTGGAAACCTGTGAGCTTTAGTTCTTCAGAAGGTGGTTGATTCAGAAACACCTTTTATTAACTCCATGGGCAAGAGATTACCATGGGAAACTTTGATCAATTAGAAAAAATCTGAGTTAAATTCATACAAGTTTAAAAGCCAGGCTCTGTGATGGTGTGGGGTTGTATTGTTTATGCCGTTGTGATGGAAACATTAATGAAGAAAGGTACGCTGAGATGTTGGATGCTGCCTTTAAGTCCACATTTTTCCTGTGGCATCCATACATTTATCAGCAAGGTAAACACACATTACAGAGCCATAGCAGAGGAGGACAAAGGTACACCTACTGGATCCCTGCATTAAGTTCAGACCTGTCCCCAATATACAATGTGTGGAAATGTTGTGCTGTTGCACACCCAAATATAAATTTATTACCTCCTTAGGTAATACAGGTTTCAATATATGCTTTGATACTGAAGAGCTTTTGTCTCAGTTTCACACAACTTGCCAAGCTGTCCTAAACAAGGTCTCCCCATTAAAAAGCTGATGTCTTAAGCTTAAAGTTGAGCCATGGCTGAATGATGCTACTGGTGCGGCCAGAAAACAGTGTAGAAGAGGTGAGCAAAAGTCGAAGAGGGATAAGCTGCAGGTGTCTTTTGAAAGTTTGAAGGGACAGTTCTCTCTCCTGTCACTTGCGCTATTGTGTGCTTCACATTGTTCTGCTCTATTTCAGCAGAAAAGTGTCCCTCAGTGTCCTAGAGGACATAATTAGTCAGTTTAAACCACCAGGTTCATCAATGGATGTTGTGTCCCATCGTCTTTTTAAAGATGTTATGCCTGTGATTGGCCCTTATGTCCTCAGTGTTATAAAAAGCAGTTTATCCTCTGGTGTAGAGCCTAATGATTGTAAACATACAATCATAAAACCACTCATCAAAAAACCTGGTAAGGACCCTTCCGGTTTGTCTCATTTTGGACCATTTCCATTTCCTTTCCAAAATTTTAGAAATATTTTTTTATTATCCAACTGAAGGACTTTTTAGATAGAAACAAGTTCTGAAAGTCTTTAAGTCTGGTTTTAAAACCCACCACAGTACGGAAACTTTTAAAAGGTTTTAAAGAAATCTTATTTTCCACAGACTCAGAGGATACTGTTTTTCTGATGCTTTTAGATTTGACGGCAGCTTTTGACACTGTTGAGCATAAATTTTTTTAATGCATCTGGAGCACTGTGTTGGCATACAAGGTTCTGCCCCGGGCTGGTTCAAGTCCTATTTATCTGAGAGATGCTTCTCTGTGGGTCTTGGATATTTTATGTCTTCGTCGGTCATGTCTTACTTGTGTGGTACCTCAGGGCACAGTTCTTGGTCCTCTTCTTTTTGCTTTGTATTTGCTTCCCTTAGGCACCATTTAAAGCAAATGTGATATTTCATTTAATTTTTGTGCCGATATATGCTTCCTTTAAAAAGACTAAGGTTGATGCTCTGCTGTGCCTTAGGGACATTAAAGAGTGACTGGACTCCAACTTCCTGAGTTTTAATGAAAAAAAGACTAAGGATATTTTGTTCGAACCCAGTGGCTCCTTGACTGATCTCCCTGCATGTCTGGACTCTGTCACTCTTTGTTAAGCTCATTGTTACAAGTCTGGGCATTAAGGTTGACTCTGAGTTTAAACTGGACAAAGAGATTAATACTGTGGTTTAGTGCAATTTCTTTCAGTTGAGGCAGCTAGAAAAATTGAGCCGATTATGTTTGGAAAAGGATTTTGAGAGACTCATTCATGCTTCTATAACAACAAGGTTGGACTATTGTAACGCTCTAGATGTAGGGGTGAACCAACTTGCTCTCTCTCGCCTGCAGATGGTCCAAAATGCTGCTGCTGGCTTGTTGACGGGCACCCGTAAGTCAGAGCACACCTCATCTGTCCTGGCTTCACTTCACTGGTTTCCTGTTGGTTTTAGTGTCCATTTTAAAGTTCTTCTTTTAACATATACAGCCTTGAATGGTCTAGCACCACCGTATTTACCTTCTTCTGCCCTACACTCCATCACGACTTTTATGTCTGCTGACCAGCAGTTCTCGGTCGTTTCTAAGAGGTTTTCAATGTTGCAGCATCAAATCTGTGGAACCAGCTGTCTTCAAACATAAAACAGACCTGCTCGCTGTCTGCTTTTAAAACTTTTCTTAAAACACACTTATTTTTTTTGGCTTTTAACACCAGTTGAGGTGATGCTTTTATGTTTTTTTTTTTTTTTTTTTTTTTAAGATTTTATTGTTTTTGGTCATTCAATAATTTCTTGATTGTTGATGTTTTTGGCCTATGCTTTAGTGAATTTAGACATATGCATGTTTATATATTTTTTGTTGTTTTATTGTTCAGCGCTTTGGGCAGCAGTGTTGTGTTTAATGTGCTCTATAAATAAATTTAATTGGATTGGATTAAAATATGGGAAAGAATGGGACAAAGAAGGATCTGAAATATTATATTTATTGGTATATTCACTATTAAAACATCTTTTGTGAGGATGAATGGCAACCATTACAACAAAATTTTCAAATCTTCAAAATTATTAAGTATATATATAATGATGCATAATATCATATGGAAACCAAATATAAGGACACATTTCTCCTATTTTCTCTTTCATTTAATTCCAGCATCCACTTCATCATTAACATAATCAAAGATGTGTAGACTGAGTGAAGTTTCACTGCCCTAAAGTGAACAGCAGGTGGGGCCAGAGACCATCTTTGAAGCATTGCTTTGTTTTCACGTAGGATGCCTTTAAGGGCTGCAGTTTCATGGTTGCTTAACTTAGCAAAGAAAAAAGTTCAGCTTTTTTGCAATGGGTAAGACAGGCTTTTGACAAAAACACATGTTACATTATTTCATGTAAGTTTAAAAGAGAACAAAGTCAATGTATGTATTTTTTTTTTCTTTTTTTTTTTTATTACCAACAAGCCACAAAAAGTGACACCCACCTAAATAGACTGGGAACCAGATAAATCTGAGAGCTAATTTTTCATTTGCTCTGGCAGATTCTAAATTTGTAAATTTGATTGGTGATACCAGACAAACAATCAAGGCCTTGACACCTAAATGCCTGTGGTGCTTTATTTTTATTTTTAGACATCGGACTCTTGAGAATTTTACAAAGGACCAGAGCTAACCCCAAGGTGATGCAGTGGCAGCTCTGTGTCATGCATTTTAAACATGGTTGCAGGGGGGCGGGGGGCTGGATTTTTAAAGGGAACAACAGAGCAAGGGAAAAGAAGTTTGTCAGAGTTCATTAAGTATCAAGGGAACATCGCTGGAACTGGCAGCGTAAGCCACGCCGGGGCCCTAGTGCCATTAATCACGACTGACATGAAACCAGGGGCCGAGGGAGGGGAGGGGAGGGCAGCTCTGCCAGAGACTCTGGTAGTGATTATAGAATGTGGTCCAGGCAGCTCAAGCCAGGGGTGTTGAAGGTAAAACACACCACAGCCAAGGCTACAAAGTTCAGCTAACCTCACACAGATCACTCTCACATAATCACAGGTAGACTGTGAGGAGAGACATGTGACTCCAGGCTTTGAAAACATGACAGAGTAATTGCAGAGGGAGTGGAGTATTTTGGCCTTAGAGGTAAAGTGCACAGCAGAGTGGGAGCTGAATCTTTCCTCTTGTGCATTCCCCCTGTCTCCCTCATGTATATTAGCTGAGCCTCTGGCTTAATAGCATGCAGGAGGAAGAGGGTAGTAGTGCGACAGTAACAGAGTGCTGCTCATATATCTCTGTCGGACTCTCTTATTTTCTCTCTTCACCCCCAGAAATCTTGTGGTAGCTCGCCACCCTGGAAGAAGAAATAAAGAGGAGCGAAAAAAAAAGAAAGGAGAAAAGAAAGAGGAGAGCTCGTGACTCGTGAAGATGGAGGCCTCTGTTAAGTGCTGTGCTTGAAAGCCCGTCCAGCCTCATTAGCTGTCAGTTGTAACAATACTGAGCTGGCAGCGAAGACTGCTCCCAGTCTCGGTGCCATAAATCACAGGCTGACAGGGCCCAGACAGGGCTGGGAACCAGCACACATGCAACACTCGCTTGCTTTCTGTCTTTCTGCTGTTCCCTTTTCTTTCTCCTCTCTCCCTCTTTCTCCACAGCTCATTCCTTTTCCCTTCTTTATCCCGTTCTTTATCCTGCATCCCAATCCCTCTCTGCTCTGACTTTATCTCTTTCTGTCACACACACTTGCAAAACATTACAGCATGTCAGCAGACAACCCAGGACACATGTGCTCATATACTTGTCTTCTGCAGCTTTTTTCCCACATCCTTTCCATAAGTGTGTTTGACAGGAGAGGTATTGTAAAAAAAAAAATAAAAAAAATCTGCAATTATTTTGATGGATGAGATGTGATTACTGGGTCTATACATGCTTAAGTTCTGTAGTCCACACTCCTTATTCTTGGTTTCTGTAAAAATTTCCCATGCAAGGCCAGACAAAAGCTATATGTTTACATGTATAAAGGTCTGACAGACCTGAGTTAATCTATAAAAGTCAGTGTGTGACTGCAAAAACACAACACATCACTCCATTAAAAGCTGGATTAGTAAAGGTTTAAGTGAACCTGCAAACGTAAATGTTTCCAAATTGACCAAATCACAAACTCATTAAAAACCTGTTTTCACTCCCAAATTGTCACAGTGGTCAGAACCATCTGATGTTACTTTATTAGCCCACAAGGCTCCCCTTTAATTTAATTTTTCAACATAAGCATAGGCTGATGTAACTAAATGGAAGTCAATTAATATCAGATAAAGAGATGAAACAGAAACCAGATTTTGTCTGCTGGTGTTACTGTCGCTGTACATTTCTTTGTGGAAACCCAGAATTGGAGGAAAAAGTTGCTGCAGTAGGGACACTGTTCCATGTTCCACAACTGTCTACTGAAAGAAATGAATTACAACCCACTCTTCAGCAGGTCTTCTGCTCTTTGTTTTGGCAGAGTGACAGAAAATATAATGTTAAAGGAAAGTAAAAATACGGACTAATAATGACAAACCCCGACAGAGAATGTAGTACATCCAGCTCTAAATGTTTTCTGTGTATCAAATTCAGCAGTTTGTGGCACGTTAATTGCTTTTCATGTTTTTGTTGTTTTGTTTTTGTTTCCCTAAAACAAACGCTGTCTGTCCCACCTCCTCATTTGTTGGTGCTAGTTGCCTTCATTGGATGATTGGTTAGATTTACAAGGCACAAGGTTTGTTCTGATGTCAAATGTCTTGAAGATATGTGACAATGTGCACATACTGGACAGATTGGGGATCAACTACATATGATATAGTGGTCTAAAGACTATGTTATAGTAAGCTTTCAATTTATCCCAGTAGAGGGTAAAGGATTTCTGGTATTCACCAAAAATCTTTAAAAACTGCTTCCTGTCCTTCATAAACCTAAAAGTGCACTGTCCTCAGAAATTAACATCATGTAGGTAGAATGCTGGTCAAAAGTTAACAAGTTAGCTTGCGGTAAGAAGGGGCTGAGAGTATTGTCACCAGTGAGATAACAAAGCAAAAAAAAAAATAAATAAATAAATAAAAATAAAAAAATAAAAACTGCAAAATATTGATCATGATCCAATTTAAAACCTGGTTTTACTCCATCACATAGCAGATCTTTGTCCACTGCAGGGAAAAGCTAAAGGACAAAGAATAGTAGCAACACAACCGCTCAGACTCTTCAGTATATTTCTGAAACTGCCCCCATGTGGCAGCAGGTTGCTATAACATGTTGGAGAGCCATGTTCAGGCTTTTCAGCGTCACCTGTATTATACAGGGCAGCAGTACGTTGCTAAAAACGCGGTTTAAAAAAGGGGGCAGAAATTAAGATCATTTTCATTTCTTGTGGCACCACTAAACTGCTGCAGCTTTGTGTTTTTTTCCTCCCCAATCCTTCTGATCTCTGCTGTCTTTCTCAGTTAACTTCCCTAAACCAGTAGCTGGTGTACATCAGATCTCTGCACTCTGAAATTGAATGCTGAGAGGGTTTGCGTTAACTCCAAACACCTTTGATTAAGTGTCATGTTGGGAATGAGAATGTGTTGTGAAAACTAACCCATACTATCATTTTGAAGATTAAAGGAAATCTGCTCGTTAGTTTTTTTCCAGGGAGGAAGAAAATTACTTTTTAAAAATTACAGAACTAATCTACCTATCCATACTTTCTTCTGTCAGTGTGACACTCATTTCAAGTTCCATATTGTGTTTTACTTTGTGTCCTTTAGTGGTCTCAGAAAATCTAAAGAAGCAGTGAAAAGTGACATAATGAGTAAGGAGACGTACGGTTTGGGGTGCAGGACTATGTTCCCAAACACTGGACATTTTTGTTTCTAGTTTAACATTTACCTTTAACCATATCTATTCAGGTGAGTGTCTATGATGACAGTCTATAATAAGGTGAAACTCATTTTGTACCTCCATAATTTCATGAATTTCCCTGCAAAGGGATTAATAAAGTATTTTTCATTTCATTTCATTCATTTCATTTCATTTCATAAATCTGAGGATAGATCAGTAGATCAGAGGTGCTGGACTACTGATCCCTTAAATTTCCATTTTAACTTGACACTTTGTTTTTATTAAAAACATTGAGTGGTATTAATTAAACCAAAAAGTAGTGCAAAAGTTATGCAGCACAGAAAACACTGCTGCCACGACAGGATATTTTCACTGAAGTAGGTTACCTGCTCTTTGAGAAACCCAACAGGAGTAAAGGAAATCAGAGGGATTCCATTTGAATATGGTTTGGATATAAGGGGCTGGTTTAGTTAAAATTACTTAAAGAAATCTGCTCCATCATAAACGTCAGATCTGAGGATGACATGAAGATCTACGGACATGTAGAACTGTCCCTGTACAGCTCTAATGTAAATGCATGTCTGAATTACCATGTGAAGGTCGTCATGGTTTGTTTTTATCCAAGAGGCCAAGTAGGAGCTGCTACAAATATCTGTCAGCGTCACTTAGGGTGACTTGTGATGATACATGTGACTTGCCTGGAGAGGAAGGAAGTTGAAGAAAGCAGGGCTGTTGGTCATTAATCAAGCAAGCACACACACACATACACACAGCTGTGAGACATTGGGCTTGCAGCTGGAGTAAACTAAACTGAACATTTATATACACAATAATCAAATATATACAGTTTTGTGAGAGTGTGTGTACATACACATAGTGTGTTAACAGCTAAGCTACATGCCCCTGATTCTGTTGCACCCCTGCTCCACAATCCCTAACCCCCCATCGTCCAATCCAAGGCTACATATTTATAGAAAAACCTAACAGGACCCAAGTGGATCTAACAGAAACAGACTTAATAACTCTGCATTTATATCAACAGCTGCAAATAATTCAACATAAATGTTATTTCCCCTTTTTTGTTATACTTGGTCTTTAGTTTAATCAATGTGTGAGCTTTAATTACCAAACACAGCATGTTAAACACATTCATTTAAATCTACACTAACCAGCAAACTAACAGCTGTGAATTACAGCTGCTAGCAAATAACTGAGAGAAATTTTAAGTTGTTTAGCTTGTAAATGCTGGGCATGCTGTTGGGATCTATTAGAGAGATGGGAGTGAATAAACTCCTAAAATAAAATCTTTGGACCATCAAATCAAAACAATAAAAAAACTGATGAAAAACTCTACAAAACTAGAAGCAACCACAGAGTCTGATGATTATTTTTTTTATTGATTAGCCACAAGAAATGAGCCATATCACACATGTATTGATTTAATTAATACTTATTGCTAACATTTAGTCAAATTAATGTATAATTATGGAATATGTAATACAGCAACAGTACTTCAGTATATCTATCATAGCAGCTTAAAGTGAAATAATCCATCTTTTGCATCCTTTTGTTTCTAGCTGGAGACCAACATAAATGTCATAACACTGGGTAAGTAAAGATTTAACTTCAAACATCTGGACAACCATCATCATGTTCCCCTCTTCTTGCCTCCAGTATGATTTGTAATGCATGCAAATTATACTGGAGACAAAAAAAGTGTTTTAAAGTGTAGGATGTCCTTCTCTGCATGGTACCACAATTCTGCTGAGTCCCATAGATGGTCTTTGCACAAAGTCACACAACTGGTCTCTCTCTGTGGCACTACATTAATTTTTCCTCTCAGAAATCTCCCTTCAACGTCTTCCTTATGGTTTTTACAAGACGTGTGTGTGATTTTGTGCATTGCATGCCTGTACGTGCATGCATGTGTGGGTGGACAGGGTAATTGGTCCTGTGAAAGTGTTCGGTGCTGCTCTGGGCACTTGATGCTGCAGCATATCTACAGTGTGTTGTGGTGCTGAACTGTGGGGGTGTGGGAAAATGATCACAGTGGACTTCAGAGGGAACAGAGGAAGAATGAGGAAATTGCAGACAGATAGGCTTAATGGTTGTGCTGAGGGAGGAGGTTGTGGAGCCAACAGCTGCTAGCCATCCATCTGGACCAGCCGGGCCTGGACCACTAGGCAGTGACGTATTCACCTTCAGGGGATGAATGTGCTGGGACTTTCCATCAAAGCTCTGCCAGTAAGAATTTGCTATAAATTCATTAAGTTAGTTTTAAAATCCCTTGAAGACCCAGTTATGCAAACATGATAACATGAAATTTAATTCAAGACTGACAATGACAAAATGAATATTTTCTGCATTTTTTAAAAGCTTTTTAAAACTTTTAACAAATTATCTAAAATACTGTGCACTTCTCTGGGTGGTGCGCCCTTTTAGCTTGTTATTGACATTACTCCAATTCACTTATTTACTGGGTTGTATAGTAATATGACAGCCTTTTTACCGCTGAGTGTTACAGCACCTCAGTTTTCAGTCTGAGATCAGTCTGTGCTGCTTTAAATGTTCACATGCTGGAGTAAATCAATCATAAGAAATTAATTATTTTTTAAAAACTGTGTTGTAGTCTGACTTTAAAAGATTTAATTTAGCTTGATTTAAATCAGACTAACATATTTACATGTGTTTTAAAAATCCAGTTTTGGTTAGACTTGTGCAGTTATTTGATTTTCTTTTCTTTATGACATGTAAACATATATTGATTGAACCAAAAACCAATTAAAACAAAGAAAAATTGTCTGTAGCCTCAAGATAACAGTCATGTATGAAAACAATAAACATGCAGCTAGTAATTACGGGTGAATGGCCTGTCTGTCTTAAACGCTATTTCCTTTTTGCTTAGGACAATCAGGTGTTTAGGACAATATGCTCTTCTTTAAGATTGTATGACTGCCTAATTAGGGAATCACTTTCAGGATAGGTGCAGTGTGCTTATAATAAGGTGTAAATAGCACAAAAATTACTTGTGGAAAACTTTTTTTAAATTAGTCTTTCATGACATAAGCTGATGTTGTTTGGATGGCAGTATGTTGGAAATAGTTTGGATCTGGTGCTCAGTGGCCATCATGCTTTCCTTTGATGCGCTCCTGCATTGACTTCACTTTTGAGACTTGACGATGAAATCCATCATTGCATGCAGATCTTCTCCAGTTAATTTCTCTAATTATGGAAAGAATGCAACAGAAAACGTTTGAGTATTCTATGCAGATAGACTCTCCATCTTTGGGCAGTACAGCTTGTTGTTGCAACTGATGCCTCAATACTAAATGAGGAAGATGTGTTATTTAATCTAAATGAATTTAGTTTAAATATGTCACCTTTATGAAAAGACGAGTTTTAGAGGGTTTAACCAATACTGTGAAAAAGAGTTTATTATTTAGCCTACAAACATTAATAAGGTCATAGATTTTGAGAACTCTCAGCAAAAGTTGCATGCATAGCACTATTTTGCACTGTGAGCCAAAAACATTTTTAAGAAAATGTTGCCTTTTTGAGCTTCTTCATGTGAGTCTTTATGTCAAGTCCAACTAACTGACGGCTGGCTGCCCAGTCATGTTTACTACACAGATGCTTTATGACAGTTGCTATCTGTCGGCAAGAAAAGACATAAATGTGTTCCCTGAAATGCCAAACTTTTCCCTGAAGACATTATGGTTATTTAAACGCATGAGAGCACATTGTACTCTTAATTTGAACTGACTATTGCCTTGCTTCATATAAAGAATTGGTTTTAGGAGCAACATTGGCCAGATAAACATCAGTTACAGTTGAGCAATGAGAGAAATATTGCTCATTCTGTTCAAATCTCATCTGTGTGGAAGGATATTGGGAAATGACGGATGAAAATCTAAGTACTACTGGACAGTTGTTTGATTCATTCTGCATGTAACATCGATCCTGCCGTTGAAGTTCAATCATAAAGCCATGAAATAAAAAGAAAAAGGGCTTAGCTAACCATCTTTGGTTTGTGTTGTTGATTTGTCAGAGCAGAGGGTGAAAGCTGATGAGGTGATTTTACTCACTGCTCTCCTCTGTGCTCTGATCCACACCTCCCTTGGTCATGTGAATAAATACCCTGCTCTTTCCCTCAAAGCCACCACACACAAACACGCCGTTTGGACTCGTGCAGGTACACACAAACTCAGCCTGACTTCCACCCTATAACCTCACTATGGTCTTACACAGCAGGCCTGCCATAAATCAATGGGCAGGATCATGTCTGCCAGTTAGACTAAACAAGAGCATTTGTGAGGATTTGCTCTCACCCATTAATCATCTTGACAGCTTGAAAAACACATTTCCCCTTTAATGACTGTATTTGGATAATCAACTCTGTTTCCCCTCCCGCCCTCTCCCCAAGCTCTACCTCCCCTCTTATGCCCTCCCCAATTTTTTCCCCAACTCATAGGCATGTGGGTATCACGTTTTTACAGGATGAGTTATAACGTGGGGGGCGTCGAACTCCTCTAAAATGTTTCTCTGCAAAAAAGTAAAAATAATCACGATGCCAGTGGAATTTTTTTCCACTCTGTCTCAACAAACCACATGGCCTCTGCTAATATAAACTTGAGTGTGTGAGCACACACACTTGCCGTCACGGGCCTGCTAAATAAACACAAAGAAGTTAAGAACTGAGATTAAGCATGGATATTGTGTACTTTCAAACTAGAAAACTTGTTGTGCCTGAAAAGGTAACTTAGGTTCCAGTGAGACAAAGCAAAAATGCATTTCCAGCATCTGCAGGTTAGAAACAGTGAAGCTTATTACCGTGAAGGAATCAGGCCACCACTGTGCTGCACTGGAACGTCTAGAGACTGGAGCTGGCAGTGCAGTGCTTTGGGAAGTAGAACAGAAAGAGAGAAAAGATACTGATACGGGGGGGCGACATAATACAGACCCATGATGCTTAAAGAGCTAACATCATGACCACAGTAGATCTCCACAAGGAGAAAATAACTAAGCTGCCAATTCAATTGCATGAATCGTGATCATCAGTGCTTCTGCTTGTACTCTGCCAAGGCATGTTTGTTTCCAACAATGACATCTTCATCACACTCTTGTAGTGTGGCAGCAAATGGAATCCAGCTGGACATCCAGCCCAAGCAGTGTTAGCAGAACTCCATACTGTTATTGAAGTTACGGGGTTGATTATGTCCTTTAGCAGCACTCACTGACAACACAGGAACTATAGAGAGGCTACAGCAGCTCCTGGAAGCTTTCTGTGTGACGGCAAGTAAGAACTGCTGAGACCAGTGTGGTTGCAAATGAGATAGAAAGCATTCTTTCTCTATTTGAAACGAGGCAGCTGAGCTGACAGCCCCTTTTTGCTACTTGTTAATATACGTTAGTCCAATAACAAAATATTATATAGTATATTTTAGTTGCATAGATCACTGAATTTATTTAAGCTGAGACAGTGTTCTGGGAGACGTTGTAGAAGGCAATGTGAATTACAAAAAGGCTGAAAGGTGCTTTGAGGGTAGAACATGCTCTTTGCCTCTGCAAGACTTTCCAGCTTTTATCTTCCTGTTTGTCTTTGTTAAATTATTTTCTATGTTTTAAAACAAACTGTATTGTTTCCTATCTTTCTTTTCCAAGACATTTTTATAATCACATCGTAAAATATCTCTCTTTAAAGAAAAGCTGAAGTTACAAACTTGCAAACAGAAAATTGAGCCAACAGTCTAAAGACGCAGTGTGACAACAAGTATATATTTCTAATACCAGAGGCCCTTCCTCCATCACGTTTATACTGAGTCATTATATTTAATGAGGTCCTGGTAGGACTTGTTTTGAAAACATGGTGTGATGTCAACGATATTAGCCTCGTCTATGCATAATCATTAAGTGAATCTCAAGTGAACTTTTATAGAAAAATTAAAACAGAAAATTGTTTTATTTCCATAAGTAAATGAAAAACAAACAAAATATCCAGGTTGGGATTAGGTCCTGCTTAAAGTGGAGGAGTTCACGTATCTCTGCGGTCTTGTGTGAGGGAAGGATGGAGTGGGTGATTAACAGGTGGATCGGTGCAGCATCTGCAGTGATGCAAACTCTGCATCGGTCTTTCGTGTTAAAGAAGGAGCTGAGCCAAAAGGCAAAACTCTTGGTTTACCGGTCATTCTATGTTCCTACCCTCACCTATGGTCATGAGCTGTGGGTATTGACCAAAAGAACAAGATTGTGAATACAAGTGGCTGAAATGAGTTTCTTCCACAGGGTGACTGGGCTCTAAGATAGGGTGAGAAGCTCAGTGATCCGGGAGGGGCTCAGAGTAGAGTCGCTGTTCCTCCGCATCGAGACGAGTCAGATGAAGTGGTTCGGGCATCTGGTTAGGATGCCTCCTGGATGCGTCCCTGGTGAGGTGTTCCAGCAATGTGCCACTGGAAGAGACCCTAGGGAAGACCCAGGACACACTAGAGGAACTACATTTCCCAGCTGGTCCGGGAAAGCCCTGGGATCCCCTCAGATGATCTGGCATATGTGGCTGGGGAGAGGAAAGTCTTGGCTTCTTTGCTCAGGCTCCTGCCTCGACAACCTGACCCCAGATAAGCGGCAAGAAAATTGATGGATTGATGGTATTTCAATAGAACTTTGGTTCATGTGTCCAACCGACTTCCAAATGAGAACGTTATCACCTGATTTGTGACTATTTGTGGAACTTGTGTGACACTGTGTTACTCAGTGGAGTTACTTTCATGTGCACAAAAAATGGAGTTAAGTTTTTAATTAAGTTTCATGCTGTTTTCATATTATCAAATAAACAGGGGAGGAGGCAAAGTAAGGCAAAAACAAAACAAAACAAAACAAAAAAAAACTCCTCCTTGTAATGCATGAGACAAAAGCTAAGAGACCCTTTGGGAATTATTGTCATTTAGACACATAACTACATTTTTTATGTCAGTAATTATTGGCTACATTTGTGCTCTAGGAATGGAAACAACTGATCATTGAAATGGGTCAAATTTTTAGTACATCAGAAAAAAAATTGGAAGAGATCAGTCTCCCCTTATCGCTGTTATTATTTTTCTATTTCTGTCAGTATTTCATTGTCATACTTTTTAATATGCCAAAAAATAGTTTAAACATCAATAATAATTTGTAAATTGTACTAAATATAAGTAAGTAGCTGATCTGCTCATTCAAAAACTGTTTATCCCCTTTGTAACAGCGAATAAGAACATAACTAATACATGGTCCTGAATTTACATATATCTTGTATATGCACATTACTGATTATTCTCTAAAATCATTTGTCAATCAATTAATTAAATTTGATCAAGAGAACATGAGAAACTTACTGAAACCAGCATCAAACCTAGAATTCTTTCTGTGTGGTTGTAATTATTTTTTCATACAGAGCGTTTCAGCATGCATGACTGCAAATGTGAACGAGAGAGGAGTTGAAACAGGCATGTAAAAGAGTCAGTCAAAGGGTTTATGTGGAGAAATAAAGCAGAGATTGTGTGACAGGCCCTGATGAAGGATGTGTTCACGCCATCTGGATTGCTTTAACACTGCGGTCACTGTTGGATGCCGAAGGCTCTGTATTGTGTCCCGATGTTAAACACAGAGGTGGTAGTCATGGAGTTGAGGTTAATGTTTTGTTCCGAAGACACAGAGAGAGAGAGAGAGAGCGAGAGAGAGAGAGAGACAGAGAAAGACTGAGTAGCCTTCCTCTCCCTCTCTGTCCAATCTGTCATCAGCGATGGTGAGCCTGGGTAGAGCTGGCGTCTAATTGAAGAGCAGCTCCACACCCTGTCGTCATTAATCACTGAGCCTGTCAGCCGCTACTCAGGACCTCACAGTGGCACTCTGCACCATCTCTGACACACAGAGAGGAAATATTAGTCTCCTCCATCACCATCACCACCTCCTCTGATGCTACTACTGCTTCTCTGAATACTTCTGTAACTACAGCATCATGACTGTGGCAGCCAATGCTTCTCATTACGGATATGTTTATTCCTGAAGTGCTACATTGAATATTAACCTATGTTTTCATTTTTACATTTTCATAAATGACAGTTTCTATGACTATGCTAGTTGATTAAGTTTTATGCAAATTCTTTCTTTAAGATTGAAATAAGTGTGGTTTAAATGATCTGTTTAAATTGTGATACAACTAAATATGGAATTTATGGACTCAAATCTTTTAATAATGAAAATCTTTAAGAAAAGATACAAGGCATTGCCTTTTTAAATGCAAAACTAATTAAAGCTGAAAACTTGTCTAAATTGCAATAAAAACTTAAATCTGTATTTAGTTTTAACTTTTATTTAATTCAACGTCAGCTGGCATCGGGCAGGAGTAAGCTATCAAACAAGCTGCCAGTGCACCACAGAGACAAACAACCATGTACACTCACTCCTACGGTCAATTTAGTGTTGTCAACATAACATGCATGTTTTTGGATTGTGGGAGGAAGTCCAATAGTATAGAGAGAAGCCTCACACGCACAGGAAAAACATCTAAATTACATGCAAATTCCCCTGGTTGAGATTCATACTCGCAACCTTTTTGCTGTGAGGCAACAGCACTAACCAGCACATCAATTTAACTAAGATCATTACCCACTGAAGTTTCCTAAGACTCCCTGAAATTTGCACAATATTAAACACTGTAAATGTTTTTACAATAGTTTTTACAATCTTGCAATGATGAATATTTTTGGCCGATTGGTGATTCTCTGACTGCATTTGGGCTAAAGTGGTGATCTAAGACCTAATTTTGCTTGGGAAGACCTAATGATAACTTTATGGAGGTCTCGGTCTGCATCAGTTTTAGCCCAAAACATCTTCACTTAGAACTTATTAATCTAATGATGCAAGAAAATCTGCTTCTAAAATCTGCTTCTAAAATCTCTTATTTGAATATTATATTTTTAATTTAACGATGTTCTATAAACCTTAAATTTGGCCAGTTTTTTTAGAAATGTGTGAAATTTTACAAGAGTACAATTTAAATGGTCTTGCTTTCCTTCCCCCCAAAGAAACTAAAAATATAAAATAGTTAATTGTTTTTGAATTTCTTAAGATATTGCTCCAACATGAAGCCACAATTTTGTCTAAAAACAACATTTCTGTTGCCACAGTTCCACAGAATTTACCCCCATGTGTCATCCTCTGTGGACAATGGATCGAGGCTAAGTGCACACACACTCACACACAGAAAGGCGACATAAATGGAGTGCGTGGGTGTTGACTCAGCTGTGAGAGTGTGTGGGGGGGAGATAGATGGAGGAGATTGATGAGCGCTGGGATGGAGAGAATAGTGAGGCATTTGATGAACGAGTGTAAACTGGCAACAGAGGAATTAATATAAACTCCACAACAAGATTGAAAGGTCTCCCCTCTGTGTGACCTCCAGTTTGAATTATCTTTCAGGCAAATGTTACTGATTTTCTACCTACAGTTTGTAAAACAGCACCCATCACCCATTCTCATACACATCTGGGGAAAGATAACACCGGATGTAAAATAGGTCTCTGCCCCTGTTTTCACCTGTAATTCATCAACACATCTTTAGGGGGCAACATCACCCAATATATTTTCAGTTGCTTAACTAATTAAAAAAGTATGTTATACTGGAAGTGTGTGACCAACACTGCACTAACATCTGAATACCCTTGACCTATTTTGTCCAGACAACTTTATAAAGTCCATCAGAGAAGCAGCAATAAGATAGTATGTGTTGTTCTAGGCAAGTACTTGTGTCTAGTTTCTCAAGAAGAAAAATTAGTGTAGTGTCCCAAAGAGCTACCCAGAGCACTGATTAGGGCACTGTGACCTTGCTGGTGTTGCAGGGGCTGGATGTGGTTTGGGAGGGTCATCCATTTTGTTAATGGTCCTGTCAAGTGACACCTGTGCTTGCCTCTCCCCTGTCTGGAGTGCTAATGAACCTCGAGAGTAGAGGAGTCTGGGAGTCGGGGTCAATAACTGCCTTGGAGACTTGAGCCTTGATGCGCTGCACCACCTACACCTTGTCAGCCAAATAAAGTCAAGACACGGATGTGTTATCTGAACCCAAACACTCTAACGACAGTGATGCAGCTTTAAGACAAAATTCCTCAATCTGAATTAATATCTGACAGTACTACAGTAACTGTAGATTACATTGTAACATAAAGCAGTAATAAAATGGCTCATCACATAAGGTGAGAGGCTTCCATGTTTGTGGTCCCTGTAAGAGAGCCTGCCTTCCTCAGGGGATGTGTCAGCGCTTTGATTAATATTTCTCTATTAACCGCCTCCCATTGTCAGCTATGGCCTTTGTGTTGCTGGCTAATCTGTCAGTCTGTGAGTAGATCCTGGGTCGACACCTCCCTCAGGTCATTGTGGCAGTCCCAGTGACCCAGCAGCCTCTTCACACAGCCAGCCACTTTGCTGAGGAGGCCACTTTCAATCCTTGCAAACACGAATCAGCAGTTAAAAGCTGCACTTGCAACAACAAAAGCATTGTGGGTGATAGAAGGAGGTGGAAGAGGTATGATAGTCCTTGGAGACTAGCTAACAGGGTTTATGTTGCCCAGGCTGGCCTCTTTGGGACAGCCCTGTCAACTGAAATGAGCCATGAAATATTAGATATAACTGCACACAGTGCAGTTGTAATAGCCATAATGATAGATGGTCTTAGATACGTGCAGTGCTGCAGTCTACAAAGATTTACTGTGAGTTGTGCAAAAGGCCACCTCATGGAACAAAACACAACATTCAATGAGGGAAAAAAAAACCAGTTAAAATGCAATCAAGTATCATTTATTAAACAAAATAGGACCTTTCCTGTCGGTTGGATAGCACAGCCACCATTTTTATTTGTGCATTTTTTCTTATCTCTGCACCATTTGCATCAGTGAACTCAACCTGCTGACCCCATGTAAGCCTGAAAAAATATTACATCTTTGCATATTTACAAATAAAAATAACAGCATTGTTCAAGATATTTCTCTAGGACATGCAATTCTCCAGAGTCTCTGTATACAGTTGAGAACAAAGAACAAACTAACTGACAGGAAACGTGATTAAAAAAAAGATGTCCCCAGAATAAAGCCTTGAAACTGGTGCAAACTTTTTTTCTTTTTATTTTTAGTGTATGATAGGCATAATGGTACTTTAATCATTTACTTGAACAGCAAAAATTTACCCCCAGAGTAGAATCCCAAGCGCTTAAGTGAAAAATAAATACAGTCTTTAATTTCTCAGAGACAGATATTGGATAAACAAAAAACAGAAAACAAACTCAAGACTGTTGTGATAATCCCACAATTTAATCATTTTCAAGCTCTGCTTCCAGCCATCTTTAATCACTTAAGTCTGTTGTTTCTCTGCAGCACACGATCCATCACAGGCTTTTGCCTTTGGAGCACCAGTCACAATCCTGAGGCTAACAGGTGTTATTCCTGGCAGGGTGGCCAGCAGGCATGACATGACCTCAGTCTCAACAATCCATCTTCAGGGCAGCTCTAGAGAGTCCAGCTGATGCCTGCAGTCTGTGGGCCTCTGCACCATTTGGGATATCATTGGTATCCCAGGGCGGAGGCTGAACCCAGTCTCTGATTGTAGAGGGCATAGGGTGAATAATAGGCTGAGGAGGAGGGGAGAGATGGCATGGGAAGTCCTGGGGCTCCAGTCAAGTGAGATTTGCTGTACGGGTGGTAGCGGGCCAGGCCCAAGCCAGGGGAACCACGGAGGGAGAATGAGCTGGGCAGGGCACCTGGGCTGCTTGGTGGGGGCAAGTGGAGATGGCATGAGGCTGTTGATGAAACTGATGAAGGGTAGGCTGACAACAGCTTACTGTCCACCATCCCAGGCAGGGCAGTGTGTGTACGCAAGTGGGCCAGCAGCTCCTCTGATGTGGCAAAGCGCTTGTCGCAGGGACCACTGACAGACACCCAGTTGCAGACATGGGCCAGCGGCTCATTGGGGATCATAAAACCATATGTGTAAAGGGGGTGGGAAAGGGAGGGAGTGGTGCTGGAGGACAAGGAGCTTGAGTGTAGAGAATGGAGGGGATGTGAGGGATAAACCAGGGGAAAACCAGACTTGAGGCTTGAAGGGTCATGGACACACGTGGAGCAGTTACTGCCTCCTAGGTGGGGTGTATTGGGATAACTCAGACAGTAGGGGTCCCGGCATAAACCTTGCATCAGAGATGGAGGAGAGGCTCCAGTGAGTGGGCTGGAGCTGGGGTGCTTTCCTGGAAGTCCTAAGCCCAAACTAGACTTGGTAGGATCCAAACCAGGAACAAACTGTGAGGGATATCCAGCATAGGCCCCTACAATGGAGCCATGATAGCCCATGGCAGCTGGGGGTAAGGGGAAAACAGAATGTCCTGGTTTGAAAGGCGAAACTGGTGCAATGTGTCCAGAGCTCAGGCCAGACTGTGAAGAGGCTGGCATTTCAGTCTTGCTCTCTGGCCGCGGGCTGCTGGCGGAGCTGGCATTACTGGAGTTAGCAGTGGCTCGTACTTGGCTGGAGTTGGCTAACTGAGCCCCATCCATCCCTGACTTAGCTGCATCTGAGTCTTTTTTGCCAGCACTGTTGTTGCTGTTACTGTCTGAGATGGCCTGCTCTGGACTCCCAGTTTTTCTGTCCATGTGTGAGGCCTGGGAGTGTGACGGAGGTTGTGTGGAAGGGGAATGACTTTGTCTATGGGACTGGCTCTGAGTGTGCAGGGGGGGAGAGTTGGAGCTGGGTGACCGGGAGTGGGGAGGGAAGGATGGACATGAAGCACTGCCCCCGCTGGAACCTCCATTTGGAACCCTAAAAGCTGCTTTTTCTGGTGGCCCCTTTGTCACAAGAACATCCTTACGGCAGTCGCCTGATGGCTTGGAGTAAGGCTTAAAGCTGGATTTGTCATCTAGGGACTGGTGCTGCTCTCCAGGCTTGGATGACCGGTTGGAGGACTCCTTGTCTCCTAGACTACCAGAGGAGAGGGAGGCCAACTTGGAGGAGGAGGGAGGATCAGGCTTGCCAATTTGAGAACAGGTCTGGGCCAACAGAGCTAAGGGACTCTTCTTGGCATCCAACTGAGGAAGAGAAGGAGGGCAAAATGGTGAACTTCAGCTGCTTTTAAAGTGATTTCAGTTTTATTATCATTAAGACATACTGAATCACCTAAAATGCAAATAAACTCAATATGCAACAGCTGCCCAAAATATAATTATTGGCATAACTAGAGCAGGAAACTCATTAAAGCAACATCAGCCCTGTTTATTAATTTCATTAAAGGAAGACAGAAGACGGAGAAAACTTTTTTTTTTAAGAAAAGTTTTAGAAAGAAAAAGAAGAAGAAAAAAAAGAACACTTTAATAATAAATAAATTAAGTGTTTATAAATATATCGTATAATTATGTTCGCTTTGTACAAGCAAACGGTTAATAAGAATTTTGCAGCATATTATTCGCAGCACAAATTTAAAAACTGTCAACGAATGGCTGTGCGTAAAAACGTCACAAACGGCATTTTAGTCCAACATTCATAGAAATGCACATGCTCTAAATGATCTGACTAAGACATTAAGAAAAATCCCATCGAATTACAACAACACAACTTCGAGAATTTTCTATGTCGTTTTTTTTTATTAACTTACTTCAATACTAACAGGCGCGGATGTGAGCGGCTGGAGATACTCCGGGTGCAGCAAGTGGCCGCTGTGCGCTGTCAACATCTTTACGATCCGAATAGGAAGCCTTTTAGCCTGGCGAGAAGGGTCAGAAGGAGATGGACAAGACGTGGCCGTGGAAACGGACGGTAGCACGGTTCCTCTCCGCAGTGGATCACCGCTGAAATCGGCGTCTTTGCGCTCCTGGGACTGGATGCGTAAAAGCGGTTCAGGTCCACCGGGGAGATCTCTCATCTGGATCTGGGTGCGGAATGAACTGAAGGCATACAACGAGTGGACGCGGGATTAAGTTTCATTTGCCTGCACATTTCATGATAATAAATTCAACGAAATACAGTGCCGTAATCCAAAATGGCAGAGCGCAATGTCGGTCTTCCGTGTCGGACCCAAGGTGTCTCTATAGACGAAAAAATTGCCAAAACGTCATCCTCGGAGAAAAAAAAACAATCCAACTAATTATTCCTAAATATTCCTTTATTATTTCCGGTCCTGAAAAAAGCACAAAAACTCCAAAACAACAAAGTAGTCGCTTCTCATGAAAAACCGAGACAAGTTGCGGAATAACCCCACAGAGGAGGTAGTAGAGGAGATAGTGTGCGACAGTCCTCCGGAGTGCGTGATGCTCTCCCACTGCAGCAGGCTCACAGTCTCTCACTTCTACACAGTAAAGATGTGAGGGGAGGGATTTCAAAGCAAGCAGCCGCCATCCAATCACAAGTACCCGCATTCACAAGCAGGGCAGGGGCGATGAAAGGGGCGTGTCTTGTCGCCTGACCTCACCCTCATGCTTGAGCTGTAATGTGGATGGAAATCTGTGTCAGTGGCCTTAATAAGCCAAATGCAAACTGAACTTAAAGTAGCAATAAAATATGGCACAATAGATCTGACAGTAGTCAGAGAAAAGTGGCCACAGTTAAATTTAATGAACTGTGTGAACACATTTTGTCAAGTTTAAGTTATAGAGAATCAACTTCTTGCACAGTTTGCATTGGATTGTACTCACTTTATTCCTGCAAAAAGAACTGAATTTAAATCGAAATGATAACCTACTGTCTTTAAACATTTCTGGTATGTTAATAGCTTTATTTTATTATAGTAACAAAACTGCCATCGCTGCCAGACTTAATTCAGTTTATCCAGTTTAAGGCAAAGTCACATGATTCAAGTGTGATATATTTGACTGTGATAGTGTGCCATATCTCTATGCATTTTCATTCACACGTTCCACAAACATTTAGTTTTACAAGCATTAAGACCTCTCTAGCTTTACTGTTTAAGTCTGGAGCTACCTCTCATTTCTTAAGGAAAACGGGGATACTGAACGGTGCAAAGATAAACAAAAAAACATATGTAAGGCAAAACTATGTTTTTAAAAATTATTGTAATAAGCTTAAATTTATTTTAAGCTTTACTGATGTGACCACTTTGTTCAACATAGTATGAACCCTCTGAAACAAGCTTTCTTATCATTTATTCAATTAGTCTACAGGAATAGTTCTTTGTGCTTTTTAAAGGACATTTCAAATCTCTTCTTTGGATGTTGAGGGCCTTTTGGTTTTATTCTCTGTCAAGATAATCCCACATTGCTTCAGTATTGTTTAGGTTCAGGCTCTGGGGAGAATCCATCACTCCTTCAGACTGAACAGTGAAAGGGTATACTAAAGGTATAGACACATCTCTCATGTCCTGTCAGTTTTTCATTAGATTTTCCCCCCTATTTCTTAAGGACATTACTTTCAGGTATTGCTCTTCTGCTGTACTATTTTAGGTCTGCAACTTCTTTTTCCCCCCTTTTTTGTCCTCCACCTGTCCAGGTTATTTTTCAAACTTGTCATGCAAGCCATCACAAGATATGATATATTTCTGGCTATTAGGTCTTTGGTAATCACTTTGTTCGTGCAAAAATAGTCTGTGTGTCAAAGTCTTATATTTGCTATTTTTTGTAGATGGACTAAAAAAATATTGGAAAAAATATTGTGTAATATTGTGCAACAACTTGTTAGCACTAAAGATTCATAGAACTGAGTTAAGGAGCTTAAAATACATAAATACATTTTCAATAAGTAAGAAAATACTTTCTGGGGAATTCCATTATGGCTAAATGCCCCTTCAAATGATTATACAGCTTAGCCTTAAGGTACCCAATCTGTAATCCAGGATATTACAACAGTATTATTGTGTGTTTGAAGCAGTTTCATGAACCGCTGATTGCTGGCTGAATAAAATTAGAAGCAAGCCTCTCTTCTGAGGTTTAATATGTTAAATTGTTTGGCATTTCACAGCACAGGCTGGCCTTATCAGACTGTACAGCATTAGCCTACTCCTTGACTATAATGGCCGCTGCCATTTATCTGCAGCTGAGTGGAAAAGTGGCATCAGGAGGATGAAGTCACTCCAGCCTCACTCAGCAACATCCCTGTTTGACCTGTCATCATTAGGCTTAGTCATCACTCATCACCCACACACCACCACTCATGCTTCAATGACCTACAGAGCTCAGCATGTGAACTGAAACGTGCACGCCGCCAGTCTAAAACATCGTACAGTCTGCTTTTGAATCCGTCTGTTTGTTTAAAACTGTCTGTCCCCACCTTGGGCTGAGACACATAAACAGGTGACACATTACAACTGCTTTCTCACTGTGAGATTAAAGGTGAGGCTGGTAGCTTGAGGGAATTGCAAACGTTTTTTTTTCTTTTTTGAGAATCCACACTGCTGATTAAGCTGTGGTACTTTAGATAGTGCTCATACTTACCATGGAGTCATCCACTTGTTAAAGGGAGAGAATGTCAAGCTGCTGTGGTGTAGGTGGGGCTGCATCAGGATGGGGGGCGTTTTGAAGGAGACCAAAGAGGAAAGCACTGGGAAAAGCCAGACAAAGGCAGTGAGAGAATGAAACAAGGGAGGGCTCAAACAACAGGGAGCAACTCCTTTTATGTGTCCCCTTGATGTAGGCTGGTAACAGCTGTTTTGGCGTGTCGATGACTGATGGCTGTTTCCTGTTGTGGATATTTTAAAAGGACAGCTTTTTAGTTTAAGAGGTTTCTCAGCATGCCCAAGTCCCCTTGGTCCTGGAGGCATTTCCATGCCTTTCCATGGCTATATCAAAGCAATAGGTATTGCTGGAACAGCCATATAAAACCTCCAGGATGGGGCTGATAGGAGCTGAGGAGGAGCAGACCCCACATGCCCCTGTGATCCTATGATTTATAGAGCTGCAGAGGCCTGTAATGGACGCCATAGTTCTGTGGCGGGGTCTAATTCATCCCTGTGTTGAAAAGCTGCCGTTTGCTTGACTCCAGAGTAAATATATAATGCTGACATTAGGCAGCTGAATTCTTCAAACCTGGCTCGAGCAAATCCTCATGTGCTCGTTTGTCTTTGCTCCATGTTTGGAAGTGCTGAGGCGTTTTGTGGCGCACAGGGGGATTAGCATTGTGTAGATGCTCTGTCTGATTGTTTAATGAGGGGCTGACATTGATGTGAGCTCATAAGAGTCCTGTTTCTTCCACCTCCCTTTTTATTTTCAAGTTATTATATTTCAACAGGCTTTTGCTGGTGTCAGCCAGACTTTGACAAGGTCTGGCTGCGTGTAGCACTGTACAAAGAGAAGGAGAGAGAAATGATAAAAGCAGCAGAGAGGCAAAGGAGGGAAAACGAGTGTAAATAACTCCTATTTAATTATCTGTGACTGACTTATGGGGTGTGTGGAATGGGAATAGAGGCCCGGGGCTAGGGCTCTGCTTTACCTCTAGTGTTTTCTGTAGCAGTAATAAAACCAAAGGGGGAAAAAAAGTGGATTAAGACAGTTTCATGGGGTGTAGCAGACATGGCATTTAGACCCAAACACTTAAAAAGAGCCTCACAGGCAACATTCCAGGCAGGACAGAATGTTGAAACAAGGATTTCCTTGAGCTGAAAGGTCCACAAACAATATCTACACAGTGCTCTTAATGTATTCACACTTCCTCATTTGTCTTTCTGCGGCTGCCTTTTCCCTATCTTTGACATACACGTACTAATCCTTTCACAGCTGAGTGTGCATGCACTCAAATGTGAAAATGTAGCCTTCGCACACAAACATAAACAGACAGGCCAGCATACATGATAACATCTTAAAGTGTGTGTTTTTGAAGTTCTTACAGAGTGCCATTTATCTGACTGCCTGCATGGTAAATCTGTGTGTCAGAGTCAGAGCTGTGGCTGACAGCCTTATCTCTTCAGTTTAGGAGGGAGATTGTCTCTCTTGTCAGCTCATCACGTCTCACAAGCTAACGCTCTTATCCACTCTGCCTACCTGTCGTCTATCTGTCTGCATTATAATCACACCAGGATAATAGGCTTCCACTCCGTGTTCACAGATCGGCACTTTTATTTCCGACCTCACAGGGTTCCTCCTTGTCGTTCTTGCTACACCTGAAATTCATTCGCAGACAAGCACGTAGGCTGCACAACGCCCACACCAATGCAACCTGAAGTCCTCACTGCACGCTTGGAAAACAAAGCTGCTATTGTCCTCCATACAGAGGAGTTATCAAGAGCATAGTGAGAGGAGGGGAAAGGGAAGGTGGAGGGGAAAAGGGTCCTGCACTGCCAGACACTGTCTGCACCAAATCAGATCATCCAGTATTGTTGTGTGAAATTTGACATGACATCAAAGGACATTTTTTTTTACTTTTCTATTGATCATATGGTGGGGGGACGTTATTTTGACAACAGCACAATCAAGGTATTCACAAGCTGGACCCATGACACATCTGGTAAAAGGAACAACAACAGGCCAAGCAAAGGAAATCTTCCCAAACATTCCTCCAGCTTGTTTAAGTCAGTGTTGCTTTCTCTAGCCATAGTCAGAGTCTACCTCAGCATCTCTATCATCCAACTGTTTTTGATGGGGTGCAGCTGAGAACATATAGTGCCTTCCCCTCTTTTAGTGAGGTAAAAAGAAAAGAAAGGACAATGTAAAAACTTAAACACAGCTCCATTGCCATGCACAGAAGAACATCTTGTTGGGTTTTGTGACCTTGTGGACTACAAGGCTCCTGCTAAACAAAAGTGAAGACAACATGAGAGGTGAGACAGGCGAGTCTCAGCAGTAAATGTCAATCGTCACAAGCCACAGTGAAGCAAAGTCATGTAATTAGCCATGGCTTTGATTTGACAAGGGGTGGTATCGGTCTATTAAGTCTGTCAATGTCAACATAAATCAGCCTCTCTCAGGCGTGCCACATCAAACAAACAGTTATTGAATTGGCTCACCCATGCCAATAATGTCTCTGCATGTACATGCCAGCCCTAGGTCCCAGCAGGAGCAGAAAACCTTCAACAGAGAGAGTTAAACACAGGAAATTGGAAAAAATTTTTAGGCTACATAAAAAAAAAAAAAAAAACATTAAACAGGGTTTCTAAAACTATTCTGTTTTTTTTTTTTGGTGACCTAAACGTCATGTCTGGTCCAGCAAAAGTGGGAAATACTTTTTTATAAAAGGAGTTTCAGAAGAGATGGGAAAAAGCATTCCATACACAGTTCTGGTGAGGCCAAATTATTTTTCTCAACTGAGTCTTTGTGGTGACAAAGTACCATGCTTGTCCCTGGCAGTAATTCACAAGCACATGAATACATGAAAGTGAAACACTGCCATATATCACCCCCTCCCTCCTACGAAGTTCTCCATGTGAGCAACGCAAAGTCATACACAGCCGTTTGTTATGCAGTCGTGCATTCTCATTTTGAACTGTGCTTTGAGGGCTATGGGCCAAGTTGACACTTATGAAATATTTCCCTTGCTGACCTTAGCTACTGCCTCAGCTGGGAAGATTAATCCTCTGTCGGCAGACACTGGGAACACATTGGAACAGTAGCACACACACACACACACACACACACACACACACACACACACACACACACACACACACACACACACACACACACACACACACACACACATGCTTCTTTTCAGTGACTAGAAAACAAAGCAGTAGAAACAACTTTGTTTGTGGTAGTAATTATTACAGCTTCTTTTGATTTATTTTAGCTACACTTGATAGTGTGCTGGTTACAAAGCAGAAAAGGGAGCGAGTTGGATGGAATGCAATGCAGGTTATGAGCTGCAGTCAAACAGCAAATACTGCTCTCTACAGAATAAAGCAACAATAAGTAAAAAAGTTTTCTCTCTTGAAGTATTCCTAATTCAAATATAGTGCATACAGCACATAGAAGAGGTGGAAAGCATCAGTTAAAAGTGGATCAGGTGGTTGGGAATGGTTGAGGACAGCTTCTGTTAAGGAGAGAAATGACAGACTGTATAAAAATAATAAAGAAAGCATTGAAAAGGGCAGGTATGAATTATCAGGATAGGTCCATCATAATTCTTGGAATTCTCTGCAATAAAGCAACTGAAGACCAGAAAAATCTCGTCTTAATGTAAAATCAACTTTTAGAAAATTCTAGGAACAATAATCTAAATCAAGTATACTTTTTATATTATGACCAAGGCGGAGGTCATGTATTTGACAGCATTGGTTTGTCCGTCTGTCTGTCTGTCTGCAACATAACTCAGAGTTATGGATGGATTCTGATAAAATTTCAGGAAATCTCAAAAATGGAATAAGGAACAAGTGATTACATGTTGGGAGTGGTCTGGATCGCTGCCTAGATCCAGGAATTTTTTAAAGGATTCTTTCCTATGGGGAGATGGGGATAATTTTGCTATTAGAGCTTCTATTTCAAAAATATTTTTCAGATTAAAACGATGTTAAAAAAAAAAAAAAACTTCACCATCAAGTTCAAGATGAAATATAAAACCCACAAGATTTAATCTGTAAATATTACAGAAACCAAGAGCACGATGTCTCATGTAAATACCAATTTTTTTCATCAATAAAATGTAAGTGGTTATGACCTTACACTGTCCTGTTCGATATGCTAACCCTAAGCAAGAGCAATATTGAAGACTGCTCTGCAGCCACCCATCTGGAACTCACTTCTTCATTCTTTCTCTTCCTTCTGGAGGTTGATCAAGTCTCTGTCCAGCTTTGTCCTCTCTACGCAACAGCAGATGACTTGGCTGCATTTGGTCTTTTGTAAAAGGCTATTCAGTTGCCAGGAGAGCAAGCTGCTCTTGCAGTTCCTGCCAGAGTGTTGTACTACTTGTGTGTCGTAAATTACCCAGGACAGTGTACAACAACAGGGTTTGGGATTGTGGGGGTTTGACGTGAAGGAAAATGGGAGAGAAAGGAGAAAGGGTGAAGGAGTAAGTGTGGTTTTCTTTTTGGTCTATGGTGATGAATGGGTTTCTGAACAAGGCAGAAAATACATCATATCACCTTTAGTGGCTACACATTTCTGCAGTCGTAACTCAATGTTTAAAAATAGGGAGGGGAGGGTGAAATACGACATCATATATTCCTCCGAACGACACTTTTACGAGCCCTTCCTGCAGTATAAAGGCATTGATTGCTATTTCAAAGCTCGACGTCAGAGTCAGTGAGTGCTGAGTACCTCCAGCTGCCAGCTATCTAAATGCATAGGGCCCAAAATATAGCTTGTTTCTATTAAAATAGGTAGATTTTGAGGTTCACACATAGTTTTTCTATGTGGAAAGTTTCTGCCTTGATTATCCATAAAACATTTTATTTTAAAAAAGTGAGTGTTTAAGGGATTATATATTTATCTACTCTCTGTGGGTGGTCATAATGTAAAAAAAGAAAAAAAAAAGATATCATTGACAAGTTGTGTTGAGAACAGTTTACCACTCTGTTTATGCTCCAAGCTGACCACACAATCCATACTGTTTAGAAAAGATAAATTAATGAACTATTTTGCAGATTGGTCAGTTAGTAAAAGTTTAAAACTGTCTTGTGTAATAGGGTCCGTTCTACAATAAAGCCGTTGTTGTTTAATAGGAAAAGGAAACATTGGCTACGATGGAAAAAGGAGCACCAAAAACAGGCCTTTCACACATAAGTGAGTGAAACAATTTCAAAACACATTTTACAGTGGAGTAATGTAATATGTTACAGAAGGATCGTTATGCCCTTTTTTTTCAAAGGTTTGCATCATTCCCTAAGGTCACATAAAATACAACACATAAAAAACCAACAGCTCCCTTCTTAACCATATCTGTACATTTCTGTTTATAGTCTTTGGTTAATGGGATTAAGTAAGCAATTAACCCTACTTCATCCATCTTTTCTGCAGGGTGTGCCTCTTTTAAAGATCAGTTGTACAGCCTTCTATGACTGCACAAATATGAATTTAGACACAAAACTACATTCAATAATCCTTGAAGTACGGTATATGTATAGTATGCAAGAAGTAAACTGCCTGAAAGCTCACACTGGCACACACAGTAAACTGAGCTTATACTATCACACACCAAATTGGTAGAAAAACATCTCACTGGCATTTTTCTCTAAATCTAATAGCCTTCGAGTTAAGGAGCTGAGGATGAACTCAGGACAGTGGGACCTAAAATTATGAACCTGAAATTAGTCCTGAGGACTGACTGCTGAGGGAACAGGTAAAAGAGCAGTTTAAACAATATATATGAATATAAGATGTTGTAATTTAGTTACTAAAAACAAACAAGATGCAAAGATAGATTCAACATAAAAGACACAACTTTCCTTGTTTAAAACCAACATACATGTAGAAATCTTACACCCAAAATTTGTTGCTTTGGATGTGCACCCAGAGATTTCAGAGAACAGCAGAACCATCAGGAGGAGATGAAAACAGAGTGAGAAAAAAGAAGCAGAGGAAGAGTGCTGGGACATGAGGTCAGCTATGACTAAACCCCCTGTGCCCAGCATCTTCCTCATTAATGCTCAGCTAGCTTTGGTAAGAGAAGAAAAGATGAGTTTGCTAACATTCCCAACAATCCATGCACAAACTTGAGAGACATTGTTTAATTGACTTGGAATACTCCAACGTAGACCAGCCCCAAACATTCACAAATGTCTTCTTTACTGCAGTTCATGTCCACCCACGTATTAACCCCAAGCTAGCCATGGGGAAGCTACATGATGCCATATGAATGCAGCAAAAAACACCCAAAGAGTTTTGTTTTATTGTGGCAGGTGATTTATGCTACTCCAACCAAAAGACTGTGGTCTTTGCTAATTCAACATGAATGTGGACATCAAAACAATGAGAAAGAAAACGCCCAATACAAAGGAGCTTATAAGATTCAGTCTTCTTCTCATCTTTTTTTGTTTTCATAATTTGTAAGTAATTTTAATTGTTCGTTTTAACTGTTCATTGTTGTAATAGTTACATTGATACTGATACTTTTTGCTGCCTCTTGGCCAGGACTCCCTTGCAAAAGAGGTTTTTAATCTCAGTGGGACTTCCTGGTTAAGTAAAGGTTAAATTAAAAAAAAATTAAAAATCTTTGGTAGTCAGACTACCTATCCCTATTCCTGACTCCAGCCTACAAACTTGATTGTTACAACAAAAAACATATAAGAAGCAAGCTTCCTCAGCCCTGCAGGACTGCTTTGAGGACACCAGATTTGAACTCTTTTAATATCTAGACATTGGATTCCACACCAAAGTGGTTATGTCTTATCTGCACGGTAATCACATCCATCAAAAAACAAATCAAAACATTCTCTCACCATAAGTAGGGTGTGGAAACTGCTCAGATCCCCAGGATACAGTGCTGAGGTCTGAAGACAGAGAAGAACACAGGAAAGCAAGGGCCACTTTGCAAGGAGGTATCACTCTGGCAAAGCTTGGGAACAAGCAATGCAATGAAGACAGCTCCAATGCAAGCACCATGCAACAAGTAATGAGGAACATTACTGACTACCAGTAGAGCATCACCACCGTGGGCCCCATCATTACTGATTAGCTAAATACATTCTTTAAGATTAAAAATAAAGTAAGGCATCACTGTACATGTCTCTTTAAAGAAAATACTGTGTTTTTTTACATTCATTAATTTTCTATAACGCTGATTCCAACTTGTTTTAGAACAAATAGGACAACTGCTCATGCATTAATAGATTTCACTGAAGAAATAACAACGGCCATAGAAAATAAAGAATATGCTGTAGGGATTTTTTTAGACTTACAGAAAGCATTTGATACTGTGAATCATGAACTGTTAATGGAAAAATTGCATGGATATGGAATTAGAGGGATAGCATATAATTGGATCAATAGCTACTTAAAAAATAGAAAACAATATGTTCAATTACATGAAGCTAAGTCTAGTGTACAAAGTGTAATAAGTGGGGTGCCCCAGGGGTCAGTTTTGGGGCCATTTCTGTTCATTTTGTACATAAATAATATATGTGAATTGACAACAAACATGAAAATCATTTTATTTGCAGATGATGCAAATTTAGTTTGCTGTGGGGAAAATCTGCAGCAACTCCTGGATATCGTCGAAAAAGAACTCACTAAGTTGAAGAAATGGTTTGATGAAAATAAACTAACCTTGAATGTAAGTAAAACTAAATTTATGATCTTTGGGAATCGCCGAATAGACACAAACAAACAACTATTGATAGACAATACTAAAATAGAAAGAGTAACTGAGATAAAATTTCTTGGGGTAATAATAGATGATAAAATAAACTGGAAATCGCATATAAATTATATAAAATCCAAAATTTCCAAATCAATTGCAGTTTTATACAGGGTCAAGCACCTCCTAAATCAAGCATCACTTTTCACTTTGTACTGTTCCTTCATACTACCATATATGACCTATTGTGTGGAAGTTTGGGGAAACACTTATAAAACAAACACTGATCCAATATACATTCTACAGAAAAAAGCAATAAGGATTGTTTGCAATGCAGAGTTTAGACAACCAACCAATCAACTCTTTGTTAAACTGAACGCACTTAAGTTTAAAGACCTTGTTGACTTTAAAACAGCACAACTAATGTACGGTGTAATTCATCGGAAGGTTCCTGATGGTATCCAGGGGTTGTTTCAGATTAGGGAAAGTAGATACGGTCTGCGAGGAATGTGTATTTTTAAAAAACAACCAGTAAGAACAAACATAAAACTACATAGCCCTGCAATCCGGGGAGTCAATTTGTGGAATAAATTGAACAATAAAATGAAACTATGTGAAACAATAAATATATTTAAGAAACTATTCAAAACTGATAAATTTTGTATATATAGGACGGAAATATAATGATTAAATTGTATCTTTGTTACTACCTTGTTTCTGTGGAAAATGCTGTGATTGTTATAAATTGTCAGCTGATAGTATATTTGTTTTATTATTAGTATGTTTATTTTTGTTTTTGGGAGCAGGCCCTGAAAAGTTTTTTTTACTTCTGCCTGCTCCTTTTTTTTTTCGGACCACAAAGGTAATCAGGCAAGCAATTCAAATTGTATGAAAGAGGGGAAAAGGGACAAAGAAGGGGACTGGATGATATTGCTTGCTTGTTTTCTTGTTCTTCTTGATTTGTCATGTATTTTATTTTATCTTTTAGAAGAGAATCTTTTTTATAATTTTGTTCGAAAAAAAATAAATAAATGAAATGAAATGAAATGAAACTTAGGGTTGCAGGAAACTGAAGCCTGTTTGACAAGGCTTTGTAAGTAAATAGGTTTTTAAATGAAGCCACTTGTTAGAAAACAAAGCTTCATGTCTGAGGAATCAGGGCAAAGACATGATTGGAGTGAGAGGCTGCTGACTGGACTTACATGGCTTTGGCAAATTTCAAGATTTTTTTCAGTGGTTCTCTTGGCTTTAGATTTACAGTGTTTGTGTGAACTGCTGTTAAAACCAAACCCATAGCCTGGCCAAGGTTGTTCATTTTAGTAGGTCTGCAGGGAGAAATTATTCTGCTGAGCGATTCCTTGCCTTGCATTGAAGAAGAAAATTACAGACAAGAGAAAAATAAATTATCTACACATCACCCTGTCCTTACAGCTGATTTACAGCTTTGCTTCCATGAAAGTAATGTAATGTAATTATACATAAAAATCTACAAATTGAGCAAAACAGAAGGTAAAGCCAAACTTTACAGAAGATTTAGAATCTTAGGATCACATTTATGGTGGATATAAAACAGATGTGTCCAGAGGTAAAGTAGAGTAAATGCATTATTCACTTAGTAGAAGTTTATGTGATCAATTTGATTTTGGGTCCATGTGCATTTGGGCAGCTCATTTTTTATTTTTAAAATAAATAATGGAAAACCACTAGTTGTTAAGGTTAGTTTACTGGCTGGACCCAGGAAAAACAGATAGAAGAAAGTGAATTTAACAAAATGGTTTATTCACATCTGGGAGGCTCAGCTTGATTGGGTGAAGAATGTCGAGAAATGTTGCACCTTCATTTGGTTTGATTGCTCTTCAGTCTTTACTCAAGCAGACCAAACGAACAGCGTCACACAGTTACAACAACTGCTCACCATTCCCCAAAACAACTACTGACCAAGAAGAACAAAAAAGCAAGAGGTAGAAAAAAATCACCAGAATCTGTCCAGTATGGGCAGCAGGAGAGGCAGCTAATCTATGTCACTTCCTCCCATGTGTTTACTTGATGGTTCATTTGCTTTCACACTGCAAGTGAACCTCACCAGAGTTCATAGCAACCAATCTGAGACCCCCAACTTTAAATGGACCAGTGGTCCCTTCTTTGGTCCGCACCAGAGTTCAAATGAGTGTTCACACAACTCCAAACAAACGTGCTATCTGTGCAAGCATACCAGGATGATATTATTAAATATTAAAATGTGTAATTTTCATAACTGTTTACACATATTTTGTGGCATATACTACTAGTCCCATTAAATCTAATTGGAAAATGTGTCCAAACTTTTGACTGGTAGTGTATATAGTTAATCGAGTACATTGATTCTAATAATTTTATTCCTAACTTTATCGGTGAGAGTTTGAAACACCTGAAATCTGGGTTTTGTTCTCAGTTGCTGTTTCAGTTTTTCTGTCACTGTTTGCTTTAGGCATTGGAAATTAATCAAGTTAGGATTGATGATGATGATGAACTTACCCGCACCACAAAGGACACAGTTACACATAATGTGCTGAATTTGGTGCTGCTACAAAAAAAAAAAAAAAAAAAAAAAAAAGAGAATAATAATAGTAAAAATAAAACAACAGAGTTGCTCTAAAAGAAGAAGTTTGACAAGAATTTCTACTACCCAAATTTTTTTCTGGGTAAAATAATCCTGATTATGAGAGCCACTGAATACATTTAACCAGACAGTTGTTTTTAATTAACATTCTTTTAAAATGCTTAACAACAACATTCTTTGAATCTATTTTCTAGCAAGAAACAAAGTAACTTACTAACCAGTGTAATTGTTTACACCATCTAAACACCATTACATTTTTGCTTTTTCTTTTAAAGTTCTTTATTTAAATCTCTTCCCTCATTCAGCTGCACTGTTCATGGAATAATGTTATTAGGAAATGATTTGATTCATTTATCGCAGTGATTGACCACATGGTTTATTTAGAATCACTCCGAGCTTCTGGTAAAACATATTTAACAATTATAAATAGTTTGTGTTGTAAGAAAGTTTTATTCGATATTTGTATAAGGTCCCTATATTACCTTTTAGCTTTTATTTCTTTACTGATTAATCAAGCATAGCATTTTGGTGACGGATGTTTTCATTTAACAAATTCTGACCTCAGCTTTAAATTCTTTTCAATACCATTTAAATGGAGCCAGATGCTTATTTTTCAGTTTTAGCTCAATTCTTCACTTTGTACTTGTATTGAAATCCAGCTCCCATCTCTCTGTTGCTCCATGAACCTGGTTCCCCCTCCCCTTTGCACTTCTTCCATCTCAGACTGCTGCTGACTGCGACAGCGCCTTTCTCAGCAGCAGCAGCAGCAGTAAGGTGATGTGCTGCCTCCAAAGAAAAGGGAGCACCCACCCCCATAACTCCACATGGAAAAGAGCGGAAATGAAACCTTTTCTTTTGCTCTCGTTCGCTGGTACACTCTTACACAGAAATATATTTTTTTCTTTTTCCTCTTGTGCACGGTGCGCCCCTTCAGAGATTGTGCCCTGGGCGCTTGCCCACATCGCCCATAGCAAATATCACCCCTGAGGCTGCAGCAGTTTCATCACTACTTATTGCACAAATTTTTATTAGAAACACAAGCCTCTTTTTTTCCTCTCACACTCTCATCTCTGGAAATCATTTTAAGCCATTTTTTTAACTGTCCATTGCCCAATAGAAGCAAAACTTCACATTATGTTGCTTGTTTTGTGTTTGTGACTTTGTGTATTATATCTGTTTATTTGTTTAGTGAGGATGAAGAATCTGCCCTTCAACAGGATGACTCAAGTTCAAGACCCTTAAGTTAGAGCAGATTTGATCTTCTAAATACCCATTAGCAAAGACACTTATCCCCTCACATCTCAAAAGACTTTGTCTATTTGATTCTTACTCCCAGGGCCTCAAATTCTGCTGTTTTGTCAAAGCTCTTGGCATCTCTAAGAGAAACACAAGGTGTCCTTTGTTGTCAGTGCACTGACGCACCAGCCACGGTATTTTTAGACAGACACAAAACACTCCAACGTCATTCTGGATTGTTTTTCTTATGAACAAATAAAGTCCCTGTAAGGTGGCTGGTGGGGAGCTGAGGCACAGTTACAGGGCTTTCAATCATATGGACTTGTTTCACATTTCCTTTCCACTTGCTGTTTACTATAACTTACCCTCAAAGATACTGGGTTCATTTGAGATGTGTATGGAAGTTGGTGGGATGATGACTGCAAAAATGTATAATATCAGATTTCATGTCACAAACACCAATTTGCTGTTTTTTGAAGGCCAGATTGGGAAATCAGTGTTGACCTCAATGGCTAAAAATGACAAAAAAAATCACAATCAAAGCACAAGAGCATAACGTGAAAAGCTCTGACAGTTTTGACAGATCGATAAAATATCCTTAGATATGCAGAGCTGGGTATAAAGTATAAACCATTTCTACAGCTACATCATTTCATCAGCCACTGTGTTAGAGAAGGTCCTGCCAAAAACAGCACTGGGGTAAATATGTAACAGTGTGAACTATGAACCGCTAGTTTCCTCCTTCTCAGCTGAACAATAAACAAACGCAACAAGAGAGAAAAGCTGATGTATGGGGCTTGTCATGCCACACATGCGTTGATTGTGTTAAAAAAATTAACACAATTAATTACATAAATTAATTAACGCTGTTAACACGTTATTTTTGACATATATATGTATATATGTTAACACGTTATTAAATATAATAATATATAATATAATATAATATAATATAATATAATATAAATATTAAATAAATATGTGTGTGTGTGTGTGTGTTTGCGCTACTTTGTTATATACAGCCCATTAAATTATGTTTTTCACTGTCACTCTGTTTTGCTGTTGTTTATTTCAGTTTTTAAAGGCTAATGTTGTGTTGTATGAGCAACTTTTGACTGAAGTGTTTTAACTGAGCTGTCAATTGTTAAATGACTGTAAAAAAAAAAAAGATATCAGATGTCAGATTTCATAATTGGGAAAATTATAGGGAAACATGATGAAGCATTGTTGTTTCATTTCTTTCTTAAGTTACTGTAAGTGAACTGTTTATGAAAATTTGATGCTTTCTAGTTTTACTTCCAGACTAGCCTTTGCCCACGTTTCTCCACTTTAGACCTTTAAGCACTTTTAACTTCGTTTATTTCTCTTTATTCAACATCCCAATGTCTTCTTGGGGATCATCTGTATTTGTTTAAGAAAAATCAAAGTGAATCTTTTATAGTACTGCTGAAAGGTTATTTAGCAGAGATTTACAGATTCTTTAACCTGAAGGGAAAGGACAGAGCAACTACACCCTGTGTAGGTGTATGAATGTCTCAGGATCATGTGCATTTCAGTACTGAATAAAAGATTAGCATGGTTTTCCTTTTTATCTGAGAAGGATTTTAACATCACAGGGCAAATGTTCTAAACAATGAAAAGGAATCAAATCACTCTACCGTTTTTATTCTTGGTCTTTCTTTATTGCTACTGGTTCAGAGACATCCCTCAGGCCAACCCATTATTAGAATCAGAGCTTTCCGGAGTAAATCATCTGTTTAATTCCTTGCATTACTTTCTCACCGCTGTTGTTTTTAACCAGTATCGCTTTGAGGCGTTGCTTTCTTTAACAAGCCAGCCAGGCCGACTTGTCATGCCATTTGCTGTGAGACTGACAACAATAAATTACAGTTGCTTATGATCTATTATTTAGACATGCAACAAAACATCTTTGTCACTTTTAGCAGAAACAGTTTAGTCGTAACAGGTAAATTATAGGAGCAGTTCTCAGGCTGTCATTTCTGTCAATGCTTGTTTGTGGTACTTTGGCTGTTTTTTACAATAGCTTCCTTTATGTTTTTGTTATGAGTCATTTTTCTTTATTTATCTATTTGGTATGAGTCATTCTAGCACCATCTTTTAAAAATTTGCTCAATTTTTATTTAATTATTTATTACTCTTACCCGAATGACAACACAAATTGACCCACAATTGACCATATTAACTTGTTGATTAGAATAAGACATAGCAAACACAAAACAGTCGTGCAGCAGCTTGATTGTGACACTCAGCAGTTGGTGAAATAATAAAAGAAAGTGAAATACATTCATTTAGCAGACATTTTACACTATTTTCTTTATACTGAGTGATAAAATTGAGGATTAAGTAAACAATCTTTAAAATGAGGGACAGCCACTAAAGCTGCCTCCCAGTAAAGTAAGGATATTTTCCATGTAAGCACTTGACTGGCAACAGAACAATAGACATGAAGTCATGCCTCCAAACTGAACAGATGTCTCTCTCTCTGTCACTCCACACTAAACTGCACAAACTTTTAAGGGTATTTAAGAACTGACCTGAACACAACCTGTTGCTGTTCTATATAGTTCTAAACTGTAGAAAATAAATGTTTAACTGTTATTGTTCGGCCTTGTGTCATATTATATTTTATGAGCTTTTAAAATAGTTTTTTAATGTCTACTGGTTCTGTAAAACTTTTTCTTTCTTTTTATTCTTTTCTTTACATTGTACATCTCATACTGCCACCTTGAGCAGAGCTCCCTGGAAGAAGAGATGTTTCAATTCCTGAGATCTTCCTGGGAACTGTGAAGCATGATTAGTGGTTCATCAAGGTTACTTCAGGCTCAGGATGGGATTTTCAGTATCACAAAGCGGAGCAGTCCTGTAAACAGTTATCATTTGTGGAAAATCAGACATTGTTTTATGCAGTGAAATATATTAATTAACCTTGAAATCTTGAATATCTTGACAGGAACACATCACAAAAGTTTTTTTTATTTTTTTTCATGATGCTGAAGGGCCTGGACTACAGGGGGGTGTCCAGCACTCAAACTGCTCTGCTACAAATCCTGCAGTTGTAATTGATGCAGTTTAGCTTTGTCTTGCTGAAATTTTCAAGGTCTTCTTTGAAAATGACATAATCTGGATGGGGCATATGTTTCTCTAAGACCTGTGTAGGCCTAGCAGTATTGATGGTGCCTTTCCAGACATGCAAGTTTCCATTTACATAGGCACTATTGTACCCCATGCCACCAGAGATACAGGCTTTTGAACCAAGCGCTGATAAGTAACTGAATGATCCCTTTCCACTTTAGTCTGGAGGATACAGCGTCTATGATGAAATGACCTTTGACCCAGAGAAGATGGAGTTTTTACATCTTGTTTACATAATCTTCTTCTTTGCACACTAGAGTTTTAACCTGCATTTTTGGATGGCCAAATGAACTAGGTGTACAGACAATGACTTCTGGAAATGTTCCTGAGCCCTTGCTTAAGAAGTAATTTCCATAACAGAATCATGACTGTTTTAGCACAGTGTTACCCGAAGGCCTGGACTAAAAATGCATCCAGTATTGACTTCTAACTCAGATTCTCACAATCTTTTGACGATATTTTGTACTATCCTTGAATATGCAGTCTTCACAGTTTTACAATGAAAAAGATTCTGAAATTACCTCACAATTCATAGAAACAGTATTTTGTAGAGTGCTGAATGACATCTTTTCTTATGAGAGACTCTATCTCATTAGGCTGCTCTTTGTAAACATGTAGCTGACCTATTGTCAATCTAGTTGCAATGTGCTCTTCCAGTTGTTCTATTTTTAGTACCACTCACTTTTCCTGCTGTTTGTAGCAACTTTGTAAGACATGTTGATGCCATTAAATCCAAAACGAGCTGTAGGTTTTTCCTTTTTTAATTTTCAGTTCAGTCTTCTATGTCTTGTATTAATCAGTTCATCTGTCTGATTTAAGTGAGAGATGAAGAGAAAGATATGTCAGGTAGAATAATTGTAGAAAACTAGAATGCAAACCAACAGCCCTTAGACACATGTAAGCCTGTCTTCTCCTCGAAAGAAAAACGGAGGGTTTTAATGATTTGTCTGAAGTTCTGAAGGCGAGGCTCCTCCATTCGTCAGAGTAATCTGCCACAGTTTGCGTTGGATGGCAGATTGTATCAACAAACGGGGCAGCTGACTGTAATGCTGTACATGCTGGGAAACAAAATAAGAAGGAGAGGGTTTAATGATAAAACTGTGAAGGATTAAATGTTATTTGGCGGGCCTGTGGTGATTTGCTATCAAAATGGATTTGGCGGAAAAAGGAATGACAGGAATAGTATGATGATGGGAAAGGATGGAGAGGAAGAGAAGGAGTGTGGGGGGGTGGGGAGCAGGACGGGGAAATTGTTATGCGGTGAAGATGTTGCTTTCTGTTTAATTTCTTGCCCCATTCCCTCCCTCCCAGACACCCCCCTCCATCCAATGAGCTGAGTGTCAGTCACATTTTGAACTTGCCAAGCAAACACAGTGGAATGATTGGAGCTGTCAGTCAAAGTTATGTGCTGTTTGCCACAAGAGGAACTGGGAGAAAGGCAGTAGGGGAAAGAAGAAGGTTGTGACAGTGGAGAATACAAAGAAACTCAACATTCACGTCTGAGATGGCATACAATGACTTTGAAGGAAGCGAAATAGATGCAGAGTACACAAGCTTTTCCACAACTGAAAGATTACACACATGATCTGACACGCTGCACTTTAACTTTAACCTGTTTCTTGTCTTTAGGAAAAGTGGCAAAAAAAAAATGGCTTGTATTTTTACAAGCATCTGGTTTGTTTTGTTGTCGTCAAAGTTTTGGCATGTGCAATTTAGTTCATGGCCTTAGAAAACCAAACTGGAACTGTAAACAATCAATTGGACACACAGTGTGCTGTTTCAGTTCCTAAAATGTTCTGTTTCAGATAGAAATCCTTAAGTAGATAATAAGGACACCAAAGCTCCTTCCACACCGGACAAAAAAAGCTACACATACATTAATCAGCATCTGGCTTTTGTCTTCTAGGAAAAACAAAACTCCATCAGCATTCCCTGTGATGTGTGCATGAACTGACTGAAGGTATTTATCAGCTCCGGTTCCAATCAGCAGTGATATAAAGTATTCAGCAAGGAAGACAAGCTGACTTTTGTTGTGTGTGCTCCGCTTTTTGGGACCGAAAGCATAAGTGCAACTCAAAATAAGTTTTATAAACATTTAGTGGAGCACCTGCCCACAGTTAAACAGAGACACGGTGGATCTATTTTTCCTGACAGAATGGCTGTTCACACTCTCAGCCCCCTTGTGTATTCCTGTCTCCTGAACTCCCTACATAATAAACCATTTTTCCTCAGAATGTCATACTCATCAGAAATTACGATCCACCGCAGCCACTAGGACAGTCAAACGCCATCACTTCCTGTCCTACAAGTTTACAAGTTTGTTTTGGAGCAAATATGTGCTGAAAGCAACATCACATATTTGTGTCAGTGGGAAAGAAGTCAATCCCTGGTTTTTGAAGGATGGCCGTATAAGAAAATCTACTTTTATGTGCTTATTGTGGTATGAAAAGGGTGTAACATCCTCCAGGATTTTCTAAATCAAGTATCAGTGAGGCAGTGCAAAAGAATAAATGAAGACTGGTATAACCACTTATCAAATAAATGATTTGAGGTCGTTGCAAACCAAGTCTTTAGCTTTCAGCTTGGATTCTTTACAACACAAATGCAATCATTATGTAGAGAAACCAAGCTGAATGAGTCTTCTTCATTTTCTTCAATTACAGATATTGGCCAGAGGCAAGATACAAAATATACCCATGAAGTAATGAAGATTGTCTTGTGGCTCCTCTACCTTTTTATTATAGAAAAGTAAGTAGCCTGCAGGGTTCAAGCTCATGGCAGATCTTTAATTACTCCAGGTGTTTGATACACAGCTGGCTTCGTGTCACACTGTAAACTGGAGCAGCACATCAGAAAGAAGGTCATTGTGTTGGGACAGGAAGTGGATGATCAACTTTTTGTCCCAGCACTAATGACCGGTCTACTGTGGATCAGTTTGGGTAAGGACGTTTACATGTAGCATGGCTCCAAGTTAAAAAGAAAAAGAAAAGAAAAAGAAAGAAACTTAAAACTGCTGCCTGTTGTATAAAAAAGTGTGACATTTACTTCAATATTGGGTGACAAATACAGACTTAGTGGGCAATAGCTTTGAAATGTGGATACAGTAATCATCTCTTTAAATTTTACATCTTTGTAAACATGGCATCAGTCATTTATCCCAGTGGTGGGAATTGTGTTGTGTATTAAAGTCGCCAACCAGTGCTTGAGGGTCCAAAGCGATATCAAATTCTTTGTGCTTGAAAGGTAGTCTGCTATCACTTTTGTTAACCAGTTTCCCAAAGGTTTTCTTAATTAGGATTCTGTGAGTGTTACAGACATGAAGACAACATGAGTTTTGTTGTTAGACAATTTCAGTTTAATACTCCAGTAAAGATGAAAGCTTCTTGTCTCATTATATTCCAGATTTGCGGGCTGCAGTCATATTAGTCTCAGATTGTTCCTTCTATACTCTGACAGAAAAATAAGTCAGTGGGCATCATA
This sequence comes from Melanotaenia boesemani, assembly GCF_017639745.1. Taxonomy (NCBI): domain Eukaryota; kingdom Metazoa; phylum Chordata; class Actinopteri; order Atheriniformes; family Melanotaeniidae; genus Melanotaenia; species Melanotaenia boesemani. Next base: position 29,287,876 of record NC_055692.1, read on the forward strand.
TTGAAATAAACAGTTAAAGGACAGGCTGAAGAGTGAAGGTTAAATCAGCTTTAATACATTTTTAATGGTATGTTTTAAATGACAAATCTGTAAGCTTTTGTGACAGCAACATGCTTGATTGTGATGCTGTTACTTAACAGTCATAAAAATAGTTGAACATAGAAATGTCAGCAAAAGCATAAAACTTATGCTAATTCATGCTAACCATTCTTAACGTCACCAGGTTTGGTGCTGTTTTAGCTACTTGTGAACTTTCAGTTTTTGTAGCCTGCCTGTGCTGTGTGAGCTGAGCACATTAACAGCTGGTGGGCAGAGTTTGTGATCAGATTCATGTCCAAAAGCATCAATGCTGCAAGAAGCAAAATTAAAATTGTGTAGTTAAGTTTGTGTATGTATAATGTACTTCCTCTATAATTTCTTCCAGTATTATTTGTACAGCAGTGTCATTACCTGCTGCTTTAAGATGAAGCCTGCAGTTAGTCAAGCGCTGGTACAAATAGTTGTAAGTGTGTTGACATCATGTATGGCACATATCACCTATAACAATCAATGTGTCTGAGTATCATACAACCATTAAGCTTGGCTGAAAAACCTTTGATATAGGTTGAGGATTGTTAATAGCACGAGATAGGCCTAAAAGAAAGAGCAGTTGGTTTACAGAGGTTGAGATCCAACTAGTATTAAAAAAAAAAAAAAAAAAAAGCAGTTGCCACAGACATATAGCTGAGATATTTTGTCATGCAACAACATATTGACTTTAAGCATTCTCTCTTCACATCAAACTATCAAACTCAGTGAAGTGTAGATGAATGAACTCTCACTTTTTAGAAAACATCAGAACAATTCCTCAGGTTTCTGCCTTTACAAGAAACGATGAAGCTATTCTCCTGCTTCAGCACTGCCAGAATGGAGACAGAGGACAGGGTGAGAAGATGGGTGGAGGTTGGTGAGGTAGAGAAAGTGTAATTAATGTTTCACAAACTCAGTCCTTTCCTTCAGGGCAAACTCTCTTCTCATTATTCCTTTCAGAAAAATTAAATGATACTCCTGTTGTCTTCCTTTTTACTCCTGTCCTTCTGTCACCCAGATGTCTTTGGCAAACTTTAAGGGATTAAGCTTGCAAGGGCTGGCTGATAGTTATGTCTGCTGGCTGGACTCCTCAGGTTTCATTCAGGGCTGCTTGTCTCCCTGAGGCGACGGGAAGATGTCAGCGTCTGTCAGCCTCTGTCTGTCATCTAAGTCTTGTCAGCACAGACTTTGTCAGAGCTCCATCGCAACTCTGTCGCTCCGAGTTTCCTTCTGGCTTATGATCTGAGACACCCAGACAGTCCAACTGGCTATAAATCCTAACTCACCACTTCAGTTTCCTTAACCCCCTTTCCTTCTTCATCAATACCTCCTGGGACACAACAAACACAAGGTCAAGGTGTCTGTCATGTTTCACTGTGTGGGTTTGAGTGTAAGTGGCATTGCGTTGTTGCTGGTGCATGAAAGCCAGGTGTGTCACCTTGCTTGTGTGTGAGAGTTTCCGTTTGCAAGCGCAAGTCAGGCTGCTTTGACTGACAGCACGAGTGAGGTGCAGCCAGGCGGCGTCTCTTTGTAAGAGTGCACCTACCTTCTCTTCTCACAAGTCCCTCCCGGCAACAAACTGTCACGGCTGACAGCCCTCACAAAAGAAGGAGAGGGAAGGGAGGCAGGGGGTACAAGGATTAAAAAAAAAAAAAAGTTTAAGAGATGAAATTAAAGCAAAGAAGGGAACCTGACAGCACCTTGAGAAGAGGCATTGTCTGTGAGGGGAAATATATCTGTGTGAGCAGGCTTTGATCAGTGGAGGATGAGAGCGGGGAAGAGCTTGTAAAGCTGGATCCTGAAGCCCATTGAAAAGAGTGGAGAGAAGTAAAAAAATCAGCCCTACAATTACTCTCCACTCAGGACCAGAGTAGAAGCCGTATTCTCATTAAAAAGTGCAGCATGGATTTCTCTTTGCTTTCACAGCACACCTTTTTATTTTTATTTTTTTCAGATTTTGCTTTCACCAGTCACCTGACTCGTTGAAAAGTGAGCCAAGGCAAAAAACATAACATTTAGTAAACATATGCCTTTAGTAAAAAAAAAATGTTTCCCCAAAACAAAACAACCATGTGAAGAGTGGCAGACGAGGAGAAGCGGGAGGAGATGAGGTAAAAGAGGAAGCTTTTAAAGAGAAACCTTTGAAACACATGAAGAACACAGAGAATGAGGAGCTGGAGGGAGGAAAATGGCAGAGGAGGTGGTGGGGGTTGGAGTTGGTTATCACCTTTAGTGATTCAGTGTTGGGGAGGTGTAGCAGCCCAGCTTTCTTATACAAGAAGGGAGGGAGGGAAGTGGCAAGGAGTGCTGCTCCAGTGCCTCTCAATACTATGGGAACACTTTGATAGACAAAGCAGCATGCTGAAGGGGAACCTCCTGCTGGCAAGATCTGAGGAGGCTGTTTACAGAAGAGCTGGTCTGATCTGAAGCCCTGCTTGCCCTGTTGTATGGAAAACGCTTGGCCTTTGATGTCTCTCTCACTCTCTAAATTTCTTTCTTACTCCTATTTTCTTGCTGTCTCTCAGTGCTGCTATTTCCTCTCACTGGTGGTGGTTGACACATATCAAGATGTGCATTGCATTATTCAGTTTAGCCTTAGGAGACATGAGTATTCTGTTGCACACTTTAGCATACAAGTCCACAACATTTCTTATAAATCTACTAACTGCAGAGGCAGTAGTACATGAGTGTGTGTTGTAGGGAGGTGAAACGCTGATAGTGTCAAACAGAGCCTGTCAACAGGCGGTCTAGTTTAATATGACACATTGATTTGGCCTGTCAGTGCCAATAACTCTGCACAAGCAGCACATGTGAGAATATTTCTTCTCTAAGAGTCCATAAATTTTGCTCCATTTAAAAATTGTGAACACTACAGTTGGAAACGTCTCAGTATGTCCATACACCATGGAGCATGTTGTTCTTTCAGTTGCCCTTCTTTGGGGTAGACCTGTTTGCAGATATAGTGTCTGTAGTTCTTTGTAGATATGAGAAATGTAATATTTCACGGTTCATAAATCTGTTCCTGCCCAGAAGCATAAACATTGGATAAGTTTGTGTGTGTCCTTATAGCAAAATCGTAGGAGTGTTAAAGTGAAGGTCCACAAACTGTACAAAGTTCTCCATTTCCTGTTGTTTGGTATTGGGAAGCATTCAGGTGACTTGTGAACCTTTAAACATGCATTTATTAATATTTTGGCTAAGCCTAAATATTTTTTTTCATAAACCCTGAACCTGACAATATTTGTATTCATATCTGAACTTTTCCATACCTATCCACCATGGCAGTCTGCAAAGTAGGGATATAAAAAAATAATGTTAGATCATATTGAGACCTGGGACTAGTGCACAGTGAAACGGCCCATTTATGCTCCCAGGCTGGGATATACTTTCTGAGAATTCCAGCGTGCACGTCAACGTTCCGCTACATTTGTGTATATACTTGCTGCAAATGATGGAAGCTCAGCGCAGCAAAAATGCTCAATAGTAGAGGTTCCCGCAAGAAGGAGTACACAGCACTTGGACTGTGAAATAGTGTAAAGGTCAATATACTGGTCACATTGTTTTTTTTTCAAGGCATTGACCCCCCGAACACTTCGATTTTGTTGCCAATTGTTAAAGCACAAGTGTTTATCACTGTGCAACGGGGAGGAAAAATCATACAGATGGCGGTAGTTGCAGTCAAGGTCAGAGAGATGGTCTTCAAAACTATCTGTCATTGTGTTTACCTCTGACCTTTCATGTTCATGCTCTTGTTCGCATGAGCACTTCTAGCTTTCAAGTCAATATTGTAACTCGCGCACAAGTTACCTTGAGTCAACACGAGCGGCCTGCGTGCCAAACCAACTCTAGGATTGCTTAGCAGCCATGATACATACGAGGATGTGTCTCTAACAGCAAGTATATCCCAGCCCGTAGGTTTGTAAAAAGGGACGTATATTTCAAACATTGTCATACATTGCCATCCTCATACTTCCATGCATCTTTTATGTTGTCATGGTTGTTATGTCAGTTCCTCCAGTGCTGAGTTCAGAGTTTACTCTTGCGATCCAACATCAGTTTCAGACACCGGTTGGCGGCCGTAATGTGCCGCTATAAAGTTGTTTCCAAATGCTCAACAGGTCCTAAACACTCACAAATAATTTTTAATTTTTTCAGCTTCTTCTTCTCTGGTTTGTTTCTATCGCTGGTCGCATGTCAGCTATTTACGGTGCTATTGCTCTGTTTTCTGCATCAAGCGATGGATGACTAAGCTCGGTGAAAACCGACCAAATTACGTGCGTAACCGCAGCAGGAGACAGACGAAACTCCTCTGCATCCAGCATAAATGGGCCTGAACACCCTCTTCTAACCCTTCAGTTTAAGTGCATGTAATAGCAAAGCAATATCTTGTTTGTAGTTGTTATATGTAATAAAAAAAATGCAAACATCTTGCCATGTGGGTATACAATGACTTGGGAGCTGTGAAAATATGTTAATTTTACAGTTTTGTTTTTTTTTTAAAAAAGGATAGTTACAAGGAAGACAAGGAAATGTTACAACTTTGACAATGAACAAAAATGTTTGTAATTTTAATATTTGTAAGGAAATTTTCATTGTGAAACAACAACATTTTGCTCTGTGGACCAACGTCACTACTACACATTCTGCTGTGGGCCTTCTCCACAGATTTTGGCTTTTTGACCAGATGGCAATATATAGCATTTTTGTTGGGTTCTTACATGCTGACATTCACCTTAGCTAAGTTTGTTTTTACAATCACAGTCTTTTCTCTCCATCTCCACTGTACGCATTAAAGGGAAGAGGCTACAAACACTGTAAGGAAAATTCAGGCGTCTTTGTGGTCTTTTGGCTAAGAAGGAAGGAGTTGGTTATTTCTCTAGACATCTCTGAATATTGGAGCCAAAAGTGACCTTTAAGGGATGGACCTTACTGACATCCACCCTAGACTGAGTATAAGGTTTTGGATATATTAAACATGGTAGTCTTTTATTGATTGTCTTGTTTCTGCAGTAAATCTCATTTACAATTTTGAGTTGGGAAGTTCCTGCTTAGACCCATTTGTTAAAATTTCCAACTTATAGTATATTTATAGTTAGTATAAGAAAATAAATATCAAAATCGGATTTTGGTCTCTGAATTAAAGTTGTTAATGGTATAAGGCTTAAGGTTATGTATTTTTAAGATGGTTTTTAAGTGAGTAAGGAGTGACCAGGGTGCTACCCAGTGCATTATCTAATAGCATAATAAAAAAAATCAAGTTTTCAGAATTTTGTTGCTAAATTTAGTTAAATTTAGTTGTATTCTTTGGCAAAAACTATTTGCATGAGCAGAGTAAAGTTTGAGAGGAAAAACTTCCATTCAGATGCAAAATAAACTTTTAAAATCATCAATGTGGGAGTCAAAAAGAAAATAATACCTTCTTTTGGGAGCCTTTTTTTCCCTTTCCTTCATAACCTTTTTCCTGTAATAAAACTTATTGTTTGCAAGTAATAAGGCCATAGTTGTGAGGTGGAAAAAACTGCAATCCATTTAAGGCATTTAGGTATAGTCTACAGAGAAATGTTCTATGTAGGAAACAGATGTGTGGAAGCCAGAAGTCACAGAACTACACCAGAGAGTAAAAGGAGAGAGAAAGAGAGAAGAATGGTGTTGTAAATGTATGTGTGTTTTTTAAACAGTGCATACTGAAATGACAGATAATTCTTTTCTGGGATTGATTTATACTGTCTGTGATTTTCTCTTAATCCATGGACATTATCTACACAGAATTTATGGACCATTAGCTGTATGAGAAGCTGGAATGTAAATTAGGCATAACAAATCAAATCAGATGAAACACTTGGAGCATGACAGGTTGCTTGCATTTATATGGATGCCTCCACAACTGCATTTGGATAATCAGGTCCTTGTGCTGTATCATTTGTCCTTTGTAGTTTGGCCAGCATAAGACAGGAAATGAGCATGAATAATGCTTATGACCATTGGATGTAATGCCCTTCAAAGGATTACTCTTACATTAACAACAAACCTACAAAAACAAATAGCTCAATGTGCCTTATACTGTGGATGCATAAAACACAGGACTACGTGAAGTGCTTATCATGTTTCCTAAATGTTTTCCAGGTGTTTAGAAATTTGGCTCAGTACTTTGCAATTTCTGTGTTGAGGTGGTTGAGGTTTGCAACCAGGTGCTTCTTCTATTTGAATATTCAATTTGTGTTACTTTGGTTCACAAGCTAAGAACTATTTTGTGTGGAATATCTGGAAAACGTGAAGAGAATCAGGTCGGGAATGTGTCCTCAACAGCCTGTTCACAGATGCATTTAACAGCAGGATATTTTGGTATGCTGGATCGCTTTATCAATTTCTAAGCAAAGGTTGGAGGTCTGGAGCAGAGGTTGTGGACAAAGGTTTGCTTTTTTGTATGCATTTTTTTCAGATCATGTCTAGAAAATTTCAGGGCTGTGGTGTATGATTGAATAGAGCTTAGTTTTCCTTAAATTTACCATGTGTCAATGATAACCATCTTTAACCAGATACAATTGAAGATGGTTATATAAAAGTTTCCTTATCTTTGAAGAAGAAAAGTTTGGAAGTGTGGGGAAAAAGGGTAAAAGCCTGAATACCAGAAAATAAGAACACATAGGAAAAAGATCTTCCTAGCAAAGCCTACACAGTTCCAAACCCAATTTTTACATTTTTCTGTTGGCATAACAATAACTCCCAATGCTTAGACATCATGCAGATCAGATGTAATTACAGGTATATCAGGCACTGCTTTTGGATTTGTGGATACTAGCATTTAACAACAAAGAGAGCCCTTGAGTCTACTGTTCTGTATTCATAGCGCATAAAATGAAAGATTCAAGTAAAAAAATCTCTAATGCCTCTTCTGATAATATCAATTAATGATCCTTTGACTGAAATATCTGACGTATACATGCAGCTGTACTAAATATTCAAGTACACTGACACTTTCATTGACAGCTAACTCAACTGGGAGCCAATTTAATTAGCTACTAACATGGTTAAGTAAAAGAGCATGACAACCTGCTTGAGTTAATAAAGACAGCACTGTTCCCTGCATCATTCTTGCAGCATCACACTATAATCCTAAACTATGATGCTATTTGAGACCCGGTTTCCTTTCACCCTTGCCAACTGCTTGAAAAAAATGTGACAATAGTCAAGATTATATTTCAGCCTTAGGATCCTTTAGTGGATACAAAACAGCCTCCTGGTAGAATGGAAAAGTTGGTATTTTCAGAGCAGATTGAGATAAAGAAGTATTAGAAGTGACAAATGAACAGCAGGCTGATGCAGCCTGTCAGTGTGGCCACTACTGCCCAAACTTACCCCATGCTCACCACTTTGCACTGCCTATCATCTTGACTTATTCTTGTTTTTTCTACTGAATGATACTGAGGCTTTGTTTGCAAGTATAGCTTGAAGTCCTCTGCCTTGGCAGGCTGCTGGGCTTTATCACCAAGCTGATGATCTATTGGACAGAGACAGATGGAGAGATGGAGCAAGAGTTAGAGCAGATAAATGGAGGGAGGTAGAGAAAGACGGGGAAGAGAGCGATTGCATAGGGGAAGCTGAATCTGAATAGCTATTAAAACAGATTTTGTGGAGTAGAAAAACACAGCAGGTCGCTCAAATATTTCAGCGGCCTGTACACAAAAGATTCGACTTCTACGAATTGCTCTGAGTCATTTCACTCAATTGGTGGACAATTGGCTTTGGCTGAACTCTCACCCTGCTCCCCACCCCCTCATCCCATAACCCTTTCTACCCTCTCTTTTCCTCTTGTCAGTCTATATCTCCTCAACATGCCCTGCTTATAGAGCTGAGCAACTGGATAGACTTTTCCTGCGGCCTCACCCTCCCTCCCACTGCATTTCGACATGGTCTCCACGTCAACCAGTGTGACAGATTGGACGATGAGACACATGACTTCAGTTCAAACGGGAGACAAGAATAAGATTAGACACGTGATTCAGTGTGAAGAGGTCAGTGGGAACGAATGCCTCAGCCCCCACAGATATACATATACCCTTCATCCACACCCTAACCAATGCTAATTGTAAACATATGATCAACGCTCTTCTTTGTGGTTGAACGATATTTCCCTCACTTGCTGTGCTCACCCAGTTCCAGCCGAGTCACTATCAAGCCCCAATCAAAATAAGAATATGAAGAAAGCCATGGCCCACTACTGCAGTGTGGTGGCTCAAATTGAAAGTGACAGCTTGACACGTAATATGGCACCCGTAATGTGATTAGGCCAGCATGGCACTCTCATCTTAAACTCCCACATCCCAAAGAACGAGCCTTATGTCCAACTCCGCCAAACACACGCAGGCTCTTGCCTCTGAAAGGGGGGTGCAGAGAGGGCCGTCTTGTCTCTTGCTTTAGTTTCTCTTGCAATGCTTCATGCTTTGAGACGAATTGAGATGATGCCGCTGTTGAATCATAACCCCTGAAGGGGAATTGCAAACACATGTTTGGGATGGGCGGGTGAAAGAGAAGCTTTTTGGGTTTAAAGATATCGATGCCAAGAACAGAGAAGCTGAGTGGGAGAAAGTACACAGTGGTATGGATCAGATCAGCCATTATCAGAAGCAAAGCTAGCCAGGTTCCTCCTGTCAATCTATATGATGGAAATAAGCAGTGACACACTGATATCACCCGCAGCTACTCATGACTGAGTGGAGAGGTGAAATTCAAAGAACTATTGGTGAAAATAATGACAAATCCAGATGGAGCAATGATAATCACAACTGATGCAGAAGGGAGTTTTGGGAAGGTTGGAAAGGCTTTTAGAGGTTGACCATGTTGCAAAAGATGGTCAGAGACAAAAAGTGAAACAGCGGTGGGACACTAAGCTGAAGGAAAACGTAAACAGACTTCAGATCTGAGTCCAGCAGGAAATTCAATGAAATATTTCATGAGAGCAGAGCTGACAGTGAAAAATTCTAAAATTACAAAAGTGAGTCGGAGAAATGAGAAAGAATTATTGTATTTGGCAAAAGGGAGAGGGAACAAGAGCCCGGGGCCACATTTCCAAATGAGCCGTCACAGATTGAGAGATCTTGGCTCTGTTCGCATTTAGCATGGAAGGGAGCTGGTACATACTTCTCCTTGCCGTTCCCAATGAAACCTTCTTTTCTCCAGAGGAATTCCCTCTTATGTTAGCGATGACAGAATAAATGATGTTCAGGAGGGCTAAACGGGGACACAACTCATGAAGTGAATGGATGAGGGATCTAGCAGTCAACAGGCAATTGTATAACCAAGTGAGCTGCAGTTTGCCAAACGTAGTAAAAGTGGAAAGCTGTAGATTCATAGATATGAGAATCATTTCACAACATTGTTTAGGTTGTGTCAACAACCTGGAAGATGGAGTCAACATGCCACTTTTCCTGCTCATCAAATTATTTGCATGCCTCCAATCAAAATGTAAAAATATTTTTTTAATATGCTGAGCCATGCCAAAACCCTACCTTGTCATAAAAGCAAATAAGTGTTTTACATCAGCCTGGCCTGACTCCTTCAAGATGCATTTCCCTCTTTCCCCTCAGATTTACATCTCTGTGACTCTCCTCCCCAGCCTTTTAGTTTAAGAAAAGCCTGTCAGAGGAAATCAAGTCAAGCTGAAGACATAGTTGAGCGCCTGTGACAGGCTGAAAGCCACTCAAATGGGTCTATAATGAGTCTAATAATGGTGTGGGTAAGCATAATTTACCAGGGCTGAGGCCCCAGTGAGGCTGAGGGAGCGGAGGAGAGTGATGATTTGCAGTGTGGGTTGGCAGGCCATGATGAGCTCTCATTCCCAATGATACGACAAGGCTGGAGCAGAAGGTGGACAAGCTCCAAGCCTGCCAGTCCCTCTGCAGGCCAGGCCCTGGGGGCTAAGCCACAGCCAGACCTGCTCATCACTGAGCACTGGACTGGAAAATTACACATGACTGGTTGCTTCCACAGGGCCTGGGCTGGCTCAGCAGCGACCCTGTCTCCTTTGAAATAGAGAGCTGGGTGACCCCACACTGCCTAGGGAGTACATGTTAACCGTATCTCTCTTTCCCAATGGGTGCAATATGTGTGTGATGTTTGTACGTGTGCACAGTGACATGGGGGAACTAGTGACAGGCTATATCCGCAGGCTAATCATCCACACACCCCAGGGAGATGACTCCTTCAGGACAGGATAATCAAAAGTCCCTGGGCAGAAACCAACAAAATGATGTAAACAAACACACTCACACACAGGGGGAAAGAGCAGCACACATACGTGTCCTTGTTTGTACTTCTGGCGCTCTCACTGCTGTAGACAGGGTGGTGGTGAAAGGTAGCTGTGGCCTCTGGTCTTTCCCACCAGGCTCCCACACACCCCGACAGCTGATCACCATTCTCCTTTAGCTGTTTACCCTTCAAGCACGGATGTCAACAACTTCTGCTTGCCTTAAGAAAACGTGGATGTTTTTAAAAAATCAACACAAAATACTGCAAATGTAAGAAAAATTAGATTTTACACTACTGCCTGAAAATGAAAGGTGGAATGAATAAAAAATAAAAAGCTTATTATAATTTTATAATAAATTCCAGTTGCAGATGTTCTAAGCATTTTTGGACACTGGTGGCCCTTACTTGAAAGTTGAATGACACATAGCAAAGAGTCTGACCTGGGTCTTAAGCCTGGAACAGCTGGAAGACCTTCAGCCTCTGCAGGGGGCACCTATTCAATCAGTTGAGCTATTCAGCACCGACCCAGCTCCAGTTTAATTTCACTGAAATCCAAAACATAATGAATGGCTCAAGCTGTTCATTGTCAACATGGTTTTGAAAAAAAAAAAAAAAAGAAAAAAAAACATCACTTTGTTTTGAAAAAAAAACTAAACATTTCTGCCTGTTTGGAATAAACTTCAGCTCTTTATGCTACATTGCCATGGCAATCATCTATTATAACTGAAGAGAATCAGAAAAACTGCATTTGTTGCTGTGACTGGAAATAAAAAACCAGAGCCACCTCAGCTGCCATTCATTAATGCCCAGGGCTTTCAAATCAAAGTGCTTGAATCTTTTCTTGGCTCTTGACCATGTTTCACCTGTCACCTGAAATGCTTCTTCAGCTCTTAAATATCAAGCTGAAAATTTGAGGAGAAATGTATTTAATAAACCAAAAAAGAAGCCCACTTTCCTTTTGTTTGTTGTCACTTAGGATAATATGACCTAGATGACTGAAAATATCTAGTGACAATCAACAAATCTGTTCAGCTGAACATTCAAGGTGGGTGTGGGGGGGGGGGGGGGGGGGGTATGTTGCTCAAGGAGAATTTAAATAATTTTACTTCTTTATTAGTAGTGTGATAGACTCAGTATCAGCTGTATCGCTTGTCATCCAAGATATGTGGTCTCTACAACAGTTTAAAATATGTCCTGTTGGTGTTTTCCTTCTATATGCCAAGATAATTAGTTAGGCTGTTTGACAAGAGGCAGCATTAGGCCTGAGGAGTGCAGCAGAACAGCAGCATGTCTGTTGCAATTGTAGGATGGCTTACACAGCCGAGGATTGTGTGTGTTTAGGGAAGCAGCAGCAAAGCAGGGGGTTGTGGGAGACAGCCATCAGGACCAATGCAGTGCCTCCAGTGAAGCAGGTAGATGTGCAGGCTGTCTGCTTTGGCCGACTGCCACCTCGTCAAAGTCACTTCTCCAAAGTCGCAGTGACGCACAGTGCCCCAAGCCCGACGGTTTACGTTACAGAACTGGTAAAGGGATAATGGCCTAGCATTTGACATTTCAGTGGAGGAGAGCAGCATTGGTACAGATGGATTTAACCTCTTCCTGCAGATGCGGATTCCTTTCATGTAATTTTTTTTTAATGCATTTCTTCCACTTCATCTCAGTATCACACTACATTTTTCTTTACCAGTTCATATCTTTCTCAAACTTGGACTCACAGATCTGTGCCTCAGTTGACATTTTCCTCTGTCTTCCCTTCTGTCTAAAGACAAGCGCGTCCCTGTGTTTGGCACTCTGACGGTGTCTGATGGTTAAATTGAGGAGACAGGCTGCTGACAGGCCCTGTGCCACAGCAGAATATGCCAACAGGGGAGATTTGTGAAAATATGCCCTGTGTCATTTCCTCTCCATTTCCCTGACAGCCTAACTCTGTCAAAATGCCTACGTGTGAGTGCTTGGCTAGGTAGGCGGGTGGGGACAGTGTTTGTGTGCATGTGAGGGATAAGATGTCTCAGTGCAGACGTGGGTGAACGAATGGGTGGAACTGTAATATGTCCATGTGAGTAAGGGAAGCAGTGACAGAGCAATGAATAATATGCCAATGTCATTGCAACAAAGCTTGCAAAAGTTCAAGCCAAATGATGAAACCTGTCTACCAGACATGTCTCATATGTACCACTAGCTTAAAGTTCTTTAACCCTAACTTTTCCTTTTGGTGTGCTCGCTCATCAAACGGCTCCCCAAATCTATCCTGCATTTAATCTTTGATCCCTCCTCTTGGAATGCAGGCTGAAAGATAACATTTCATGTGAGGCAAAGCGGAAGAAAACAGCCTGCAGAAACCCAGCACACTGAACATGCTAGCTGTCAGCTGCTTTCGCTTAATTTGATGCCTCTGTCTCTACCGCCGCCAGTTGAGTCTAATCTTGTTGAGCGCTGGAAATGAGTGTTGGTGACAGGGATGTCAACAGCGGTTTGTTTCGAGCTCAGCAGGAGAACAGTACCTGCCTGTGTGTCTCTGTTACACAAGTGCCCCTAGTCTTTCTCCCCCTCGTGTGCCCAAGTCAGCCAGCGTTACTGTCAATCCCACAGGCCAGCAGCGACATGCTTAATCACCCAACACTGCTGCTCCACACACACACACACACACACACACACACACACACACACACACACACACACACACACACACACACACACACATATTTGCATGTCCCACTACTTGACAAGGTTAAAAATAATCCCTTTGCACCACAGACTTCAGAACATACCAGCCAAAACCTTAATTATCTGTATGGATGGAATCTGCAGAGAAGCAAAACATGGTCACCAACAGGTGAGAATTTCAACCGCTGGCCTGGCAGAGGCCTTTGCAGTTAATACGGGGGGTCCTGTCAGCTTGCGTAACTTTTTAGATGTTGAACTCTTGCCTGTGCTTGCGGGCTGCTCGACCCCAAAGGTTCACCTCACTTTTTATCTTCCCGCAGCTCGATAATTCCTTCACAGCTGTCAATCACCCCACTGGGGCCTGCTGTAAAGAGCCTTGACTTGTATGAGGATCGGAGAGGGGGTGGGCTCACAGCCAGGGTCATAAGTTCAGAGTAAACTGATGAGGGGAGTTGAATTTTGACTTTGAGTCGAAAATGCACATGTTTAGGTGCAAGTGGAAAACTCTTGGCATCATTAGGATGTACATGTATGTGAGCAGAAATCCTTTCAGCTGCAGCAGCACAAGTGATGCGGGACAGATCCGGTGTGGCAGCTAGACAGTGAATCCGATTCATCGTGATCAAAGGCTGCTGTCAGTGACAAAGGACCGTTTGTTTAGCCTAAGCATGACATGTAGCTGAGAGCCATAAATTACAGGGGGAATTAGAGGAGGTTTGGTGGATTTCATGCTCGTGTGCCTGTCTGTCTCTCTGGATATGGCGCATACACACTCACACATTCAGAGTCACACAGACCACACACACAAGGGGGAGGGAAATGGGAAAATGCATCTCTCTTTAGTTCAAGGAGTGATGATGAGAGATGGGAGCTGACATGTGTCATGTACTGGATGAGAGGTTTGGGTGCAGAAAGGATGAACTTTTAACAAGGACCCTGTTGGGGACTGTGCCTCTTGGCTGTTAAGTTTTACAGCTCTGTTTATAACACTAAATCTAATGGCTTGTTACCAGCTATGTGACAATGAAGTATTTTTCTTTTATCTCAAGACTTAAAATTTAGAGGACTAGATTAATAATTAAGGTTTCAAAGCAAGACATGACAGGCAAAAACCTCTGCAATTTCATGACATATTGTAAAACACAAAGGATGATGTGAAAAGAAGCACATAACAATTTTGGGATGAAAGCTAATCAATTTCACAACAGCTACATTTTACCTCTTGAATTTTATACCATATTACAGCTCCCATTGCACTAATTACAGCTTTTTACATGTAACAACATCAATGTTTACAATGTAATTAGGTCAGTATGGAGCCTAGGTAAGTATTCACCTAAATGAATCAGAAATGCTTACCATGAGATGCAAATCTGTGGGGAAGAGAAGTGGAAGTGGCCTTTAACACACCACAAGGTAATTTATGAGCACATGGTCATGCCTTTTGGTTTAACCAATGCAGCATCTTCTAAACCTTAATCATGATGTTGCAAGAGATTTCTAAATCACCTTGAGCCTGATTTACTAAGATGCAGGATAAAGAGCACGAAATTGCACATGCATGTGATGGTTTTTTTATGATTTGTGGGTGATCAACTAAGAATGCTGGCGCAATTGATAACAGGCACAAACAGCAGTATTCAAATGAGGATTTAGGCTGCATTGTTGTGGAGTTTAGAAGTAGAGCAGAAAGGTTGCAAACGCAAAATGAAATTCAACCTAAAGAAGATACAGATATTAGTGGACAATGTAAATACAAATACGTACTGCTGAACTCCTGCTTTGCTTCTAAACTTTTCTACTTTTTTCTACTACAAAAGCAATCCTTTATTACATGGCAAACATATTCAGATTTGCCAGGAAAGCCAAATTATTGTCACATAGGATGTTACAAAATCTAAATTATATCATAAAGGTGTAGTCTGAGGTCTGTCTCTTATGATCAGGTCATGACATCTAGGTTATTTACTGTAACAAAAACAACTCTTAAAATCTGTGTCACAAACAACTAATGAGTATTTCCCCCTGCTTTCCCCTTCATCATTGTACTTGCAGATGGTGTGTACTGTTGGGGCATCACTCGGACATGTGTGTGTGTAAAAGATAACTAAAATAGGAGTTTTGTTTTATTTTCTGTTGCATCCTGTCAATGGAAATTAGCTGTAAGAAAATGAATAGTGTATTGTGGGTCCTCTGCTACAAAGCCTTCATGAAGCTGGGTTTTCTCTGTCTTGCATGACATTTGTTTGTTTGATACTCTGAGCCAAAGGCATCATCTGTGTTTGCTCTTCGCTGGCATGTTTAGCAAAAACTTGTCAATAGCAATTATCCCACTTTATACCAACATGACTGCTGAATTAACAAAATTACAAGTTCTTGAGCTGATGAGCTATGAATGTTGATCTGTTGCCTGAAGGTTTTCACAGTCCAATCTCTTGACGGCATCCCATGGAGATAAATTATACTTGGGTGGCAATTAATTTAAGCCTATTTCTGTTCAGGGGAATGGATGTGTTTTGGCTGTAGCACATATAATGTACAGTTTAAAGCTTTTATTTTCCAAAATAATTTTTCACAGTACAGAGAGGTACTGAAAACCACAGTTCTGGAGTCCTTGTGGAAATAAAGAAAATCTGCTGCAATGAATTTAAAAGATGGGGGTAAAGAAAAACAAGCAAGATTTGACAAATTAGTTTGAACACTTTTAACTGTCAAGCCGTTAATTTATGACTGAATAAACTTCCACATGTTTAGTTTGGACGCCTTACACAGAGGCACACAGCTCTCAGAGGTGACTGTAATATGAAACATGGAGGCGGCCATGCTATTTATTTATGTCTGTCCTTGCCTGGTGCTTTCATGGCCCTATTCGTGTTAATCCTCGCGAGTGTTGTAGGAGAAACTGATTCCTGTTCACATTAATAAAAATAATATTTTGTGGAATAAGGTCTAATGGTCAAAACATCACTTCTATGATTCTTTTTTTCCCAAACCGAAAGCCATAACTCAAGAGCAGTTCTTTTATTTGCTTCTTCCTGAGCGATTGAGGAAAAATCCCCTATAGGTGCTGTTAGCTAGCCCTACATCCACCCATCCACATGGTGGTCTGACTTAGTCTTTTTATGGACCTTAGATGACAATACCATTATTTTCCCTATTAACATCCTTAAACGTGACAGATTTAGAGGGAAACTTCTGAAACAGCTCCAGGCTGTCATGTGATATCATAAGTCTGGACTAATTGAATCTTTCCAATGACTTTATAACTCCATAGGGTGTACAACTTTGCGTCCAACTAAGTGCTACACCTGTTAATAGTGGTTCTCTGCCACATAATCTGAGGAAATGTTGTGAAGAATGTGTTGTTGTTTTAATTCAAAGCCACTATCAACAAGATGTATCAATCCAAGCATCTTTGCGAATGTCACTTTTTATGCCTTTTACATTGCAAAAGGCTTGATGTGAAAATGCAAGAAGCTCTTTATCTCTCGCCTCCTCCATGTCCCTCCCCCTCTAACTCTTGGATCGCTCCCCTGTGAGGCGTTTGACTGAAAACATGCGCTCTTTAATCACTGGGGTGACAGTGCCTGCCCTGTGTTTGCGCCTCTGCCCTTCTGCAACAATAAAAGCAGGGTCACGCTCTGTGTCAGCTCCAGGCGTGACGTTTAAAGGAGTGAGTGAGAGTACAAAGAAGTTGGAAAGAAAGAGAGAAAAGGGGAGGGTGAGAGGAAGGGAATGGATGGGGGGATTAAAGTAGAAACTGAAAGAGAGAGGAAAAGCTTGAAGTGTTGCAAGAGTGTCTGCTACAGGAAGAGTCACCACATCAGCAACAAAAATGGAAGAATTGGTCCCAAGTCAATAGGATTTTGGGTGTTAAAGAAAAGGAGTTGACAGAATTCTGTGGGTTTGAGTGGCAGGATCTGGCATGTGTGTTGAGATACAGGGTAGCACAGGATCCCATGACCCTGTGACCCAGGGAACCTTGTGCTTCTGTTTGTCTGGCTGATTGACAAATGAAGGGGCAAACAGGAGGGGGCCTGGGCCTCTGTATGTGTGAATGAGCATGTGGACATTGCTGTGTGACTGCTCTTCGCTTTGAAATGAGTGTGCACAGGTAATTCTGATTATACTGTGGTAACATGTTTACTGTTGCATGTGTTAATGTTTAAATACATACGTGATCGGATTTTTGTGCACACTTACAAGCACAGGTGAAAATCACATAAACATGTTAGCCAGCGTCTTGCAAGCAACATGCCAGCTCCAGAATGTGCATGTGTGTACAACTTTGAGTGTGTTTGTCTCTGAATTCCTATGGAGTTCACAGTGAGGCCAAGCCCCATGGCGCAGTGCCGGGAGAGCCCATTAATTACAGAGCAGTGACACTGGGATGGCTGGGGCCTGTAATTGATGCCTCCCGTGCATCAGGAGAGGCGCTCAGTCACGCAGTAAAAGGAAAGGGTTACCCTGCATACAGACTTGGGCTGGTAATGGTGGCAGGTAAAGAGAGGTAAGAGATGATGTTGGACAGTGGTCGGGCAAAAACTGGCCCACCGCCAATAATACCTGGCCTGCCAGATTCTATATATATATGTATATATATATATATATATGGACACTTCTTCTGTGATCAGATAAGTCCATGTTAAGGCTACTTTTAGGGAAAAATTGGCATCTGGTTCAAGGTTCAATGTTTCGAGGATTAAAAAGACCATCCAGGCTGTCAGACAAAGACACACACATACACACAAATAAATAAATAAATTGAAAAAAACAGCATTTGTGATGTCATGGCAATACAATAGTGTCCATGTCATGGATGATTTACATATGTGCAAAAGTACCATTGATCCAGAAGCATGTGCTGGAACTTGAAGAGACAGAGTGATAAAGGATAATGCCAGACCTCATTCTGCACGACAGTGTGACTTCATAGGCAGTGTGTTTGACTGGATAGCCTGCCATCCGGGCCTGTGTCCTATTCCAAATGGATCGAGGATCAGACAATTATGAACACAGAATGCAGAGCAACTGAAATCTTGTATTCCGAAAAAAAATAGACACCAATTCTTCTGGAAAATGACAACAAGCACTACAATCGTTTCCCAAACTATTAAATAGTTCACTTAAAAGGACAACTGATGTAACACAAAGGCGAACATGTCAATATCACATTTAATGAGTGAGTTGCTGGCATCAAATTTAAAATGTTGGTTCTTTAATCCAAACACATTGAAGCTGATCACTAAACACACTGAAAATAGTATCTTTAAACTTTATAAATTAAGGTTAAAAAGGTTTTTGTTGCAATTTAGAAAATGTGACAACTTTTCCAAGAAAAACATAGACCTCTGAAGCTGAAAATAAATCCACAAATAGAAATACAATATACAGTATGAATGACAAGAGACTTTGTGATTTTTTTTTTTTTTTTCACATTTCAATTTGCTGTGACCAATAAACACAGGGTTTTTGGCGCATGGCACAAGCAGCAATGTATCTTCTTAAAAGAGAGCTTCTGCTTCTGTTTTTATGAGTCAGAATTTCACAGTTTAATGATGAATTTAAAGTGGTTTTTCTGACAAGTTGAGTGAAGGTAATGTCTTCTTCATTTTAGCTTCACTCAAAAATCTGACCTCCAGTGGAAGCAGCAGTCAGATGGAGAGTGTGCCTCCCTGTCAGCTGAGGATGAGGAATGGCCTGCCAACCAGATGGACTCCTCCTTGTCAGGGTCCTTTCACTTCCTGCCGTTGTCCTTTGATCTGCCTGATGACTAATGACTACCCTGTGAAGAGGCAGGCAGACACGGGATACTTGTGCGCATGTATGTGTGTGTGGGTGTGGATAGAGGGCTTTTACATGCTGTGTAGGGGTCTCTTTAAGTGAGAAGACCCCCTCCCACTCAGTTTGCTATCTTGATGCAACAGAAGAAGAGGAAGAGGGAGGAGGAAAGGTGTCTGAGGAGACAGGGGTGATTGAGAGAGGACACAGAGGGAGGTCATGCTCAGGGCATCAGGAGACATGCTTAGCAACCCACACACTGTGACAAGACCTCTTTGAGAGACATAAATATCCTTTCTGACCTTTATGAGTGGATTTTCATCACACAGTTCTGCTCTACAAAAAAAAAGTTGTCCTATTGGCTCAGCAGGGTGTAATCTCATTCCTGACAGTCTTTATTTATGTCTTACTAACTACTCTACAAAGAGCAAAGTATATCTTATCATTATTTTAAATCTAATTCACCAGTCTTACAGTAAAAGCTACTGCAGAGTGATTTAATGTTAGCAGCTTAATACTCTCCACCTTCTGCTCCTCACAGACAGACAGACAGACAGACAGATGGCGTCCTTGGAAGGAAAGTGAAATGTGAGAAATGAGAAGCAGGTGTGTGAAGGATGGGGGAAAGATTGAGCAGACAGAGGGGAGGGTTGTGTATCTTCTAAGTTGACCTAAGCAAAGGGTCAGCAGGTCAATGAAGGGTCAGGCAAGGGGGAGATTGGAACTGAGAAGGTGAATCAAGATGGGAGGGGTGAACTGTGATGTGTTAGTTTAAACAGGTCACCTCTCAGCTAGCCGCCAGGGGAAGTGACCTCAAGCTGGCCCCGAGATTGGTTACCGGTTTGCCGACAAGCATACTTTCCCTTTGGTTAACTGGTGTGGCGTGTTTCATGTTGATTCATCGCTCTGGAACCACATGAGTGACAGTGCTGCTTTGCTGGGATGTCGTTGTCTTGCCAATTACTGTAGCCAGGCCTTTTGTTGCCTTCCTGCCAGCCCTTAGGAGAGATCACACAGGCCGTCAGTCAGAGCCAGTTTCCCACTGAGACAAGGAATGATTGACAAACACGAATTGACAGATTGCTGCCGTAGCTGTGTGTGTCGAGTAAATGATTGCTGCTGTTTCAGCATGGGGCTAACAAACAATGATATTTTTGTTGTCACTCTTTTATGTGATATGACTGATGAAATCCATAGCTTAGATGGGATCAAAGTGAATTCAGATATTGGAATGTAATCTGATTTGCAATTTAAGCATCTGAAATGACTCTGTGGAAGGAATGACTCATGGATGACATGAATTAAACGGCTGTTGCCGGAACTGGAAATCTGAACTAAGACATGCAGTCTTTGACTCAGATTTTACTTTCAATCAACAAACTGTTTAAAATATTTTAAAGTGGCCCTGAGCAATAGTTGTCAAGGATTTCTGAGGGTCTTTCAAAACTTTTCTGCTGCTTTTTTTTTTGTTTGTTTGTTTGTTTGTTTTTTTTTTTTAAGCACTTGTATCTGATCATTTTCAGAGGTGTATGTCATATTTTTGATTGGTTGTTTCCTTGTTTTACTACTTTTAATGACTTATGAATCACTCATTTAACCCATAAGAGGCCAACGTGACATATTTGTCACATACAGTTTCTGAGAGATTTTGCTTCCATTTATAAATATTTTTTTTTTTTGTAACATTTTGTTAAAGGGCCAAATAAAGACCTCATTTTAGAAAAAAATGACTTTTCTTACCATTTTTTCATGGGTCGGGCCTTTATGGGTTAAGCATAAAACATTTAAGGTAAGAACCAGCAGCAAAGAAGAAACTTTCTAAAGTTGTATCGTTATGCTTTTTTATCACTAGAAGCCTGACTCATAATTTGTTTCTATTTCTAGACAATATGCCAAAAATAAAAGTTTTATCTCATAAAATGACTTTTCTGCACAAAAAAAACACAGATTCCTAAAGAGCTGCTAGCTGAAAACTTTGCATATTTTGGCACCCATGCTGAGATTTGCTGGCACAAGTGTAGAAATATTTAATATGAGATACTTCAAATTAAAACTTAGAGGAAACTGAGCAAGTGGAACAAAGAAGAAGTAGCTGACTTAAGAAAACGACAAATAATCAATATCTAAAAGTTATGTCCTGATCAAAAGACTCAATACAGGATCTCACAGATGGATTTGGCCAATTGATCCATCTACTGTTTGCCGAACTGAGGACACAAGTTCAAGATGATGAGAAATACGTCATTGTCACCAAAACATTTCCACTTCTGGTTTATGCCGACAAGATTCACCTATCTACAACTCTTTTACTGTGTAAACAAGAGGCCAGAACGCAACAAAACATTTATGTCTGCATGTTTGAATAGTTCACTACACCTATTTCCTATTTTCTTGGCAATATATGAAGAAATAAGGGGTGGCCCAAAACTTTTGCTTGCTACTGTAGCTCATACAGATGACTGAAACATTTCATGTCCAAACTGTATTCAAAAGCCACACCTTTAAGATTTTTAAATCATTAAGCTGGAGCTGCCATTCGTCCCAAAGAGGACCAGCGAACTTTCAACACGTACGACGAGCCTTTGAAGAATGCAAATAATATCCACCCTTCTTGAAACGTTTACAGGAAAATCTGAAGCAGCAGCAAAGTATCTAAACACTCTCAGATGATTTGTCACCCACTGGATGCATCGGCTCATGTTGAAAGGAGATCAGGAGCAAACCAGTTTGGGATCAAAGATAAACAAGAATAAATCCAAAGAAAAGGGGAGGCGGTGAGCTGGAAGGATGTGGAAATGGGAGGAGGTGGTTTGTTGATTTATGTTCCTTTTGGTAACCACAAACACCCTTTCTTGTGTGATCATGTGTCTTTTTCCCACCTTTCAGGGCATTTAAACCTGTTGCTGGTGACTTTGACACTCTGGTGACAGGCCCATATTTTTAACTGAGTCTGGCCAATGGGACTGCTTCACCTCCTCCATAGCGAAAAGCCAGTAAGCAACCCATAGCAACTCAATGTCTATAAGCAAACGTATTGTATTGACACAGCAATGGATTATTTACCCCTCCCCCCAAAAAAGATGAAATGTGTGTTGTGCTGGTGGGTGTCAAAATGATGTAATGATGGTCACCAAAGCATAAAAGGACGCCTGTTTCATTTTTCAAGAAGTGAGAAAGAACAGGAGGAAGGAAAAGAAAGATGTCTGGAGGGGAAAAGCAGTGAGGGAGGAAGGAGGGGGGGAGGAGGTGAATAAGCAATATATGAGTGTTGAGAGAGCGGGGGGGAAAAAAAGAAGGAACGCCAAGGCTTCAAGTTTGATGTGGGCGTTTTTCTGACAGCTATAATTCTCCAGCCTACAGAATTTCATCAACACAAGTTGTGTTAAAGCTGTGCCGCAGGGCTGCGGCCCTTTCAAGTCACAAGCTCTGACAGGTAGATTTATTAGTCCTGAAATTTGTACAGATCAGACGTCACTCATGGCAAACTGTCAAAGTGTCAGCACTGCAATGTTCCTGTAGGGGCTCTTTGCTGTTTCTAGACATTTCTGCAGGGACAGAAGATTTTTCACCACCACTTCAACTCAAGACATTATAAATGTGTGAGCCAAAGTACAGAGAAGCAGAATTTATATCCCACTTAAGTCCCCTGATCCAAACATTTTTGACATTAGGCGGAAATAAAGAGTGACATAAATCATGAAAAAGTACATTTGTCTGAGATTATCTGAAAAAAAGGACAGGGATAAGTTAAAAAGTAGTGCAGAGACTTTTTTTTAAGGCTCTGAGAACATTGATTTACCAACTTGGAGTCTGGTTACACTTTCTGGGCATAAGCTCAATAACTCTAAACTTGAATCTTTGGCGCTTGAATGAGATAAGTGAGCCAGTTGGTCAGGACAGGAGGGAGGAGGAGGAATTAGTTGGAGGTGATGGGTGACACAGAGGAGGTAAACACAGGGCATGTTCAGGTTAACTTTGCACTATCAGATTTATGACGTGGGCAATGTGTTGGTTCTCAACAGGATGGCTTCAACTTGTGAGGAGGATGTGTGAATGAAAAAAAAATGGTAGAGGGTTAGAGTAAGTTGAAGCACAGATAGTGTTGTTTGAAAGAAGGGGGAGAGGGAAGAAAGAGAAAGTGTGCTGTTACTGGAGGAGGGAGGAAGGAGGTGAGTTGGCTCTCTTGGCTGCCTGTTAAAAACCTCCTTCAACTCGACATCTGGTTCTGATATTTCAAAGTTAATTAGTCATATTGAGGTTGTCTGAAGATAAATTTATCATCCAGCAAAGAACACAAACATGTTGAAAAATGAAAGGAAGTGAGGTGACACATTGCCTGACATTTAAATAAATCATTTCAGCATGATTAAAAACTTACAGCCTGTTGATGGGTGTGAGCAGCTTGAGAGGGAGGGTGGGAGTGGAGGCAGAAAGCCTATCACACAGGGAAAGCCTTGTCTCAGCTTTTTAATTACTGCGCCTGCTGTGTGTGAGGCTTTTTTTTTCATGTAGCAATGAGCAGTTTTTCATTTGTGGAAAAAACAACATCTGTGACACCTCTTACAGCAGCCATGTGTCATTTTTATAATGTTTATCTTACTTCTTTCATTTATTCTGACAACAATGAAAACTATCATTGGATGTCCCTTCACACCACTTTTGTAGGACAAATTTGATTCTTTTTCTCATCAGAATATTTTGGTCTTTTTTTTTTAAATGTTAAAACAATACCTACAGGCCACATTAAAAGAATACTATTGGTCCTGAAAATAGAGCCTTCTTAATTAAAGTGGAAATTAAAGAGGACCTGGCTCGATCATTTTACTGAATTAATTTTTAATCTTGGGTACCTCTAAATTAGTGTTGCACCCATCATAACTTCAAATAGTTTTTAATTATTTTAGAACGAGGAACAGTTTTCTTTCTGTGTCTCCCTCAAAAAAAAGTATACAGTATAGGAAATGGTTGTGTTTACTTATCACAAAGCACACTCGTGAGCATGTTCAAGGTGCAATGAATTTCTGCAGCTTTTAGACAAATTAAAAGGTTTAGTACATGACATAAACTAATATGTAGTTGTACATGTTCAAGCCATAATCAAAACCAGAACATGAACGTGAAGAACACCACAAACAACCACAATAAAAATCACAACACGACGTCTCTGTTTGGTTAACATGCTCATCACTTGCAGTTGTGCAACATTACAAATTTTTCACTTCATTAGTAAATATTTATTGTTCTGTGTTCTCCCATGCTGCAGTAGACTAGTGACCTGTCCAGGGTATAACCTGTCTCACTTAGTAATAGCTGGGATTGGCTTCAGTTACCTCAAGACCCTGAATTGGAATAAGCAGTATAGAAAATGGTTAAGAGATGTTCTCCCTCGTTAATGGCTGCAGAGATGGAAAATGTACACACTTGTTACTCAAGGCTAAGTTGCCAATGGTTTCTGTTGGAATGTGTGTTAAATATGGGAGGTTTGGTAAATGCAAACCATGGTTTATGAGAGGATGTTGAAGCATCAAATAAATACTTTAGAACAACTGATCAGCTCATAGTGCTATTATCTTGTTTAGCACTTGGTGAAAACATACATATCGGGGCTCATTAAATCCCCATTTACAATAGGAAAAAATCATATTCCAGATGATGGATCTACATGAGTAGCAGTTTCTTATTATCATAGTCGAAGTGCTGTAATCTGAACAGGGCAGACCATTCCTGCCATAGTCAGGGATCACATCTGACAAGAACCAAAAGTTTTCTTTTCCAGACAAAGCTGAACACATGGCCGTATCCAATTAAGGCATTCTGACTGTGAATAAAAACTTTACCTAACTTCGTACTGGTGCTGTAACCCTGTGCAGTTACATTGATGAAAATACTGCTCAGCATGAATCTAGAGACTAGCATAGTCTGTGAGGAGAGGCTTGCTGAGGCAACCTCAGTGGAGCAAGTTAGTTTTGGTATTCAAGATAGTTTGCCAGACTTTTTTATTTCAGTATTTTTGTATCCAAATGCTTTCTGTTGGTAAAAGGTTTGGACAGACCAGCTAAGCACTCTGACCCTTCTCCTGCAAAGCCAAACTGTTGTGATGGGTGCAGTATGTGGTTTTGCATTGTCTTGCTGAAATCTGCAAGGCCTTTCCTAAAGAGATGTTGTATGGATGGGAGCCTTTATAGATTCAGAAGCTGCCTACGCCATAGTCATTAATGCAACCCCATACTATCGGAGACTGAGCTGTCCACTGATAACAAGCTGGATGGTCCCTTTCTTCTTTAGTTCGCAGGATACGGCATCCATGGTTTCCAGATAGAATTTCAAATTTGATCTATCTGACCACAGGGCAATTCTCCACTTTGCTTTAGACCATTTTACATTAGCCTTGGCCCAGAGAAGACGGCAGAATTTCTGGATCATGTCAACATATGGCTTCTTCTTTGCATGACAGAGCTTTAGCCTGCATGTGTGGATTTTATGGTGATTTTATGTGATTTTCAGTTGTGGATCATACTGGTTTTCAGTGCTGTGCCACCTGAGGGCCCGAACATCATGAGCATCCAATTGTGACCTTTAGCCTTGTCCCATGTGCACAGATTCTCTCTGATTCTCTGAATATTTTTATATTATACACTGTGGGATCTTTCAAGTCTTCACAATTTTATGTTGAGAAACATTATTCAGAGAATTCTCTACAGTCATTAGACACAGTTTGCCATAGATTGGAGAATCTGTCCATCTTTACACCTGAGACGCTCTTAAGCAGTCATGTTACTGGCTTGTTGCCAGTTAACCTAAATGAATGTTGTCAAATACTCCTCCTGTTATTTCTGATTTGTGCCAATTGCATTTCCAGCCTTTTGTTGTCCCTGTTCCAATTTTTTTAGATGTGTATTCAAAATGAGCTGTTATTTCCCATCAAATGGTAAAATATGTCAGTTTTTACATCTGATACGTTGTTTATGCTTAATTTATGAGATTCTGAGATTTGCAAATAGTTTCCCTTTGTTTTTATTTATATTTCACACATCATCCAACTTTTTTGGAATTGTTGTAGAAATAGACTTAAAAATTTGAATCATTCCTTCAAGATCCCAGTTTCCTGATTTACTTGCATTACCTTGGAATATTGGTTTTGCTGATGACATGATTGAAAAGCTATTACACAGAGAGCAACTCGGGCACTGCTGCACACATTACAATGGATTAAGTCAGCCTTGCAGAAAAGGCTTGAGTATGAAAAAAGAAAGAAAAAATGACTGGCAACCAAAATAGTGTCTGTCAAGAACAAAAAAGGCAAGATGAAAGAACATGTCAAGGGAGAGATGATATCTTTTCTGAGCCTGAGGCAGATGCACGCACACATACACACACAAGTATACACACACCCTCTGACAGACTTTTAATAAAACCTGTCCGACGCCCTCTCCTTGGGTAAAGTGTGAGTGATGGCCTGGATAGACTCCAGGCTGAGCTCCAAACAGCCAGCCAGACTCTCACACACAAATGCACACAGGTGAACCGATAGACAAAAAGATCTGCCCTGACTGACACCCGCTTGGCTTTACTCAGATATTTGGCTGCCTTTATTTTGCACCCATTTCGCGTGTTTGTGTGTGGCATGCATGTTTTTTTTTTGTTTTTTTTTTTTTGTGTGTGTGTGTGTGTGAATGTGTCCTTCAAGTACAATGATACTGCACTTGCAGTCTTTTATTTGGCTGTGAACACACTGTAGAGGGGTTGTTTTTATAGCTGTGTGTGTGTGTGTGTGTGTGTGTGTGTGTGTGTGTGTGTGTGTGTGTGTGTGTGTGTGTGTGTGTGTGTGTGTGTGTGTGTGTGTGTGTCAAAGTAAATAAGGCAAACAACACCTTGATGAAAACAGGTTTGTTTCTGCATGGCTGCTCTTGAATCACAATCACCGTGGATAGACTCTCTATCAATATTTGTGAAGTCAAGAGGGTGAGTTTGTGTTTGATGGAAGGCCTCCAGCTTCTAATTACCTGCAGAACAAAGTGTGTATGTGTGTGTGTTTTTGTAACTGTGATAGAGAGTGCGAAAGAGGCCAGTCTTCTGTGAAGAAGCCTGTCTGTTTGAAGTAATCTTGCCTGGCGAGACAGCAAACTGCTCTGCACATCGGTCTGACATTCCCAAATAACCCAGAGACTTCAGTGTGAATTTTTGCGTGTGGTCATTAGTGAAGCCACAACAAGTTCTGCAAGATGAGACTGTGCAAATGTCATACAGGCAGGGGGATGTTGACTTGCCTGTCATCATGGTGAACTTGTCAAATGGTGGCATTGTTTGTGAGAGTGACATTTGTAGAAGGGCAATGAAAAGAAATAGAGTACAGCTAGAGGTCAACCTTTCTAAACCTTGATTCAAAGAGTGAAAAGACAGCAGAGACCTACACCTGCGTTATGATTTCTGCTGTCAAAATCAGTTGTGTGTTTTGAGCATCTATGACGCGGGTGAGGCTCAGGTCTCATCAGTGAGAGGTCTAAGCAGAGAAGACGGAGTAGCTCGAGTTGAAACCAGGCAGCCACAGGAAATCAGCATCAACACCTCTCTGCTTGACTACAGGACAGCTCAAACACACAGACACAAAGACAGCTGAAAGAGGGGCAAGTACCTCCTCACAGATAACGTGCTAAAGTATAACTTATTGATTTTTCTCCTGTTATCATTCTTCCTAAAGATAAACTTTTATCATTCCTCCTGAATCTAAAGTGGGACAACTTTGGCATTGCCCAGGTCGTCATTTTAAATGAGAACTGCTTCTCAAGTGACCTTTCTGGTTAAATAAAGGTTAGATAAAAGTTTAAAAATAAGTTTCTTGTGTAAAACAATATTATTCATGCACAACCTCACAACTCCCTAATGGATATTAATTCTACATTCACCATCCACCTAAACATTACTGAAAATGAAGCGTATCCAAGATGGGAATAAATCCAGCCTCTACCAACAAGAAAATGTGCATTATCTCAGCATGAAAAAATGCTTGGCAAAGACTACAAGGAAAGGATTATGAGACTGCGGTGTTGAGTGAGCCTCTTAACACCTCAGATGTCAATCAAGATGTGCTCTAAACATTGGAATGAGGCCAATTTATCGGTGTCCTTTGGTCATGAAGTCATTGAATTAATATAGTAAGAATTTGGTTCTATGTAGAAATTCAAAAACACTGTATAGGTTGCTAAGTAAAAATGGGGTGTATGGTTGAGTCATTTTAATCATAATTCATGCGTTATCATGCTAAATAATCATGATTTCAAAACTGACCAAACACAACAGTAATTATGATACTTTTTCCTTAATCGAGCAGCCCTCATACTAACAGAGGATGACTGGGCCTTCCTCATGTGCACTTTAATGCATTAAGCCAGCATCATGAAAGTGTGACACTGTGGTGACCCATAATGAATGTGACTAGCACATGCCAGGATTTTAAAGGCCTTAACACTGAATGATGCATAAAACATCATGAGTCTAACATTGTGTGGTCATTGTGCACTGTGTGCTACTTATGGCTTACAGGGGAGAAGGTCTTAGGGATATATCAGACGCACATTTTAAGTCAAACTACACACCGGTGCTGACAAGTTAACATGGACCAACTCTGATTCTGTAATGCCGTTAAGATATCTGAAAGGACACATGGGCCATCTTGTTTGGTTAATTTGTGAATGGGCAAAGTTTTAGAAATGGGCTCATCGTTGCAGCCATATGGTGTAACTAATGTCTGAAAGGGACTTTTCTGACACAGGAATTCTGTGCCCATCCAATGTACTAGCAGGCATGCATGAATGTGTGCATAATTAGTTAACTAATAGAAGCAACCATTCTGTTGGTTGTACACATTAAAAGAGAAAATCAAGAATGAAATTATTTTTCATGACTTGTTTTCTTGATGTGGCCAACTGGCCATCTTGGTTTGCCCACCTTGTGCAAGTTCACATCAAGTCCACAGGCAGTCCAGCTGTGTCAGCAGACTCTAACAAGCAGGGAGCTGCCTGTCTCTGTGTGCTGGCCTCAGATAGTAGAGGAGTGAATTGTTTTACCACAGCCTAATAAACCTGCTACTTCTTTTACAGGGGGTAAATAGATGCAGGGTAAATGGGGCAACAGTGCTGACAGAAAAGGGATGACTGTGCTGGCCAGTCTCTATGCTACACCCGGGGGAAATGAAGCAAGGACACAGAGTACAAATATTAAGGTAGATAGTTTTGGACATAAATGTATCTGAGATGACCATAGAGCACATAAAGACCAAAATTATAAAAGTGGGGAAAAGAAGAAGAAAAATATTTATGTGGGGTTGAAGTGAAAAAGACTGTTTTTTTTATTTGTCCTGTTAAGTTAAAGTATGCATTTCTTGCAGTTCAAGTCTAAGACGTATAAGGATCTTCACCAGAAGCCCAATGTGCTTGAAGGCTGGCAATAACAGGAAATTTCATGCTTTTTATTTCCAATCCAAAGTAGATGTTTGGTCAAAAGGTTTTGTTGAGATGGCAATGTAGCTTTAATTTAATCTTCTCCTGTCATCTAAAACATTGCAGAGCTTATTTTTAGATTTTACTGATGAGTAAATTGACATTTAGTGAGTAAAATTCAGAGGAGGGACTTTCATCAATAATTTTGATTAAATGTATGTTAAAGGAATAAACAGTGAGACTTACAGGTGAAAATTTGTCTGTGTAAAGAGAAGTGGTATAGACACTGGGTCATGCTGATGATATGGTAGATAGGGAAGAATGACAGCGGAAACATTTCTATCAATTGATGGATCTAAAGACAGTTGAACACAGCTGTGTTTGTCACCAAAACCAGCTGCAAGTGTTTTGAGAACTGAAGGTGAAACGAGCCAAAAATAGGTCCAAAAAAGCAGTGCATCGCCTAGCGATAGTCACTCACATGTAAGAAAGAAAATGCAAAATTAGAACTTAAAGAATTCTACATGATACACACACACACACACACACACACACACACACACACACACACACACACACACATATATATATATATGTATATATATATACACATATATATATATATACATATATATATATACAATATATATATTGGGGATAGATAGATAGATAGATAGATAGATAGATAGATAGATAGATAGATAGATAGATAGATAGATAGATAGATAGATAGATAGATAGATAGATAGATAGATAGATAGATAGCACAGTATTTAATGGTAGTTAAAATACAGCATATGTATACAGATATGCATGTAATATTTCATCAAGTAATTTATTTTTACTTTAGCTGTCTATGATGCTTTAATACCAGTTTTTAATGCCCCAAAAAAGGAAAAAAAAATTAGTTTCCTAGTGAATGGCCCTGTTTTGTATGATATGACACTTTTACCATATGATTATGCATGTTGGTTCCAGTCAGTTTTATAAGCCGGTCAAACCTTTTCAGCAATTTAAATGATGGGTAAACAGAATTTTGGCTGTTGTGTTTCCCCTCCACCACATTCCTGTGGTACTCTTTCCAGCCCTGTCTGCATGGACTCAAGCCCATGTGTGTTGGTATGAACCATCACATGACAGCTGTGCTGCCTGTCACTCAAAAAAACCCATGATGAAAGGATTCATAACTCTTCCTCCCACTCCTGTTGCCTCCACTGTTCCTTCTTGGCCCAAGTAGCATCACAGGACCCGTTCTCCTCTGTCAGCACCCAGGTATAATGTAACTTATCACCAGTGCCCAGTCCACCTCAGGCAGGACCCTTCAGCTGGTTGCCCCGTGGTATAAAAAAGAAGGAAAAATCTGTTAGGTTTCATGGATCAGGTAAGAGTTCAGTGGACTGCTCTGTTAGGCCCAGATAAATCTTGAAATGGCCTGTCAGAAAGTTTTATTCACAGTTATTGTGAGTTGTGTTTGCTTTCCATCACAATTAACTTTAATAAAATATAAAAGATTATGCATACTATTACTAATAGATTTAAAATATTCTTTAAATTGAGTTTGGTCTAGACCCAAATTCATGTGAGCTTGACTTTATAAGCAAGTACTGGTATGCCTAACACTGATACAGGACACAGTAGAAAAAAAACTTACTGCAGTTCAGTTTTCCTATTAGAGTTTTAAACCACATCACATCATCAAACCTTTAGTCAGTAAATATCAAAAGCATGGGCGGTTCAGCTAGCTTACATCTAAGTTGCTATATCTACAAGTAATGGTAGTTATGACCAGAGGAATAGATTCGTCATTGCTATCAAGGTAACCTGTGTCAAGTGACGGATAGTTAAGCTCCGTGAAAACAGACCAAATTACGTGCAGAACCAACACGTAACCATCTTAAGCTGTCTGTTGAACATAAATGGGCCTTTAGTGATGCAGACAGATATTTGTAATGGATATGCAGTATTTACCTAAAATGACCATTATTCACAAGAAACTTAGTCAAGTTTAAGCTCAAACACATCAATCTTTAACCTCAAAAAGGCCTCAATTTGAGGTTTTGTCTGGTTAACAACAGGCTTCTCTGGAATCTCCCAGCAATGTGACAAGAAACAGTAGAAACCAATATGTGGATGAAATGTCCTAAAAAAGAAAACAGAGAAGCGGTTACAGTTGGATGATTTCTCCTTTGGGGGTTTTTGTTGTAAATTGCCAAAAGGGAGGACCTAGATTCCAATCAGTGCTGCAGGGTGATACTGGGAGAAGACTGTCACACAAGAAGAACAAGCTTTACCTTGTGGGAACACAATGTTGCCTGACATTTTACTATTTGCATGTAATGATTTACACACAAACACTTAGCATTTCACCATGCCACAGGGCAATGTCTCGGCCTATTTGATGGTTTACCAGCTGCCAACAACACTTGTGTCATGTGAACTGAATTTGACCTGACATTCTGCTGATGTTTCTACAGTTACACCCTCCAGCTTCACATCATTAGACCTGTCAGTGTACAGGCCACCACACATTTATTGTTCTGTAATGTAATAGAAGTCTGTTGTGCCCAGTCACGATAGAGAAACCGTGTTGCTATTTATTATAGCATGTCTTTGTTAAATTAAACTTATTCAGATGATGGGTTCAAGGACTTCCAGGTGCTTCATTCAACAAGCCTGCTCCATTTCAGTAACATAGACAGACATATTGTATATATACACACAGGTGACAGTGTATGTTTGGATATGGGGTGTGTGATTCAGTATCTTGCAAGCTGTGGATGGGCCAACCCCATTAGAAGCTGGGAGAGGAAGGGGGGTTGTTGGCTCAGTTGTGGCCTGTGTGCTCGCAGGATAATTTACGGCCCCTTCATCCTAGTGGAATGTGTTTGTAGCCAGGCGTAATGGAGGCCATCCATTCTCCCTGTCAGCATTGGGAAACACTTTTTTAGCCGGCTATGGGAGGAAATGTTTGACAGAGAGAGGGCAAAGCTGTTTCTATGCATGGTAGCTTGAAAGCAAGGAAGACTTGTAGGCTTCAGTGTTTGTGGGAATAGGGGTGTGTGAAAGATGTGGTTTGTTTTATGTATTTCTCATCTTATAAACGTGTCTGCTTTTGTGTGCATAATTACAAGGGCTGTGCAGTCTACAGGTTTAGGCTTACAGCTTCTTCACATACATGTACTGAAGGCTTTCTTTAACTGTTTGTCAGTGTAAACTGTAAAGTCTGTTAATAGCTTTGTCTTCAAGGACATTCTATTTCTTGGGAAGCTATAGCAACTTGTCATCTGTATATCACTTCATCTTTGTTACATTTTACAAGGTGTTAGTACATTTTACAAGGGCTGTCAAGTTGAGTAATGAAAATTTGAGAGGGCTTACTGAATTCTTCCCTAGCAACAAAGGCTTGTTGAAAGGACACAAAGGTGGCGAAGAGCAAACAGTTGTGGTCTGACAAACTCTTGGAACTAGCCAGACAAAAAACAGCTGCACAGGGAGTAAGAAACAGGAAGGACAATTTTGATAAAGACTATGTCAAGAGAAGACAAAGACAAGGACCAGTCCACCAAGGGTAATGCTGACATTAAATCTCCTGTCTTTGGCTTGGTTTTAAATCATTTCAAGGCAGCTGTGGGAAGTTCTTGAGTGATGGAAGTCAATGTTTCACACTTGACATTATTCACAGACCTCAGGGTTGAGTTGTTCAGACCCATGAGAATCTGCAGACCTCAGGCAGACATGCAGGGAGCTTCGCACCAAAATGGCTGAGCAGCATCACCTCTGTTCACCAGCAGAGTTGTCGCATCGACCTTCACTCAAAGCCAAAGGGGAGGAAGGGGGAAAAGAAGTAAATCAAACAAGTATAAACTAAATTTTTCTGTGTCTCTGCGTGTGAATGCATCTGTTTTGTTTTGTTTTTTTTCTTTTCCTCTTTATATGTGCACATGGAAGTATCTCTGTGTGTGTGTGTGTGTGTGTATGTGTGTGTTTGTGTGTGAGGTTGCCACTTTAATTGATTCTCCTAGCCTTTCCCACTGGAGGCTCCTCCTCTCCTTGTCGAGCTTTGGCGGGTGACTCTTGTTAGCTGCACAGCGAGCAGGGAAGTTACTGTGCCTGACAATATAATTTACATTGTCTGTGGAGAGCGATCGGAGCACAGCAGTCTTATTTATGCCACATTAGGGGATTTGCCTGTGCTGCCGTCTCCAGGTCCAATCCATCAGATGGCTGTTTTTTCAATGCTGCTTTATTGGAACGTGCCCTTGAGAGAGTGCTGAGTAGTAGGAGTGTGTTCATCTGTGTGCACAATAGTGTTGTGTGTTTCTGTTAAAAGGTGCACATGTATTTGTTGTGTATCTGTGAGGAGAGTGGGTGTTTCTTTGTGTGTATACCCCTGCAAGAGTATGTCGATTCAGTCGACTGACTGTGGCCTGCATTGTCAGACAAATAGACTCCATTCTTCGACAGGCCAAATTACTGCTATAACTTCAGAGAGGGAACAATGATTACTACACCATTGTCATAACAGTGTGCCTGCACAGCAGAAAAGTGGCTACTTTCCTGCTGCGCCAGGGATTCATATGCAGTATGTTATCCTCAAGAACACTGAAATCCTCCCCTCTTTGGCTGTTAGGTCTTCCTCTATTGACTTGTCTACCTTTGTGATGGTCCCCAATTACAGTCAAGTCATTCCCTCGGCATGCATTTCATTGCATAGCTGTCTTGATAAGTGAGTTAGATGCAAAGTGACATGGACACCCACATGGAGTACAAGCATGGCATAAGGCTTAGTGAACAGGAATATGTATGAGAGCTCTGGCAGTGGAACATTGTAATGAACGACACCAAGGAGCTCATTTTTCACAGAGGATACAAAATGTCGGGTCCGGAAAGACATGTCAGAGCTGTGAGGCGGCAACACATGCGGCTCCAAGTGCTGCTCATTAATCATAAGGCAGAGACTGGTGGAGAGGGGACCCATATCCATCTGTAGCATACTTATGAGTGTATTATAAATGTGCTGTGCAGCTGCTTGACTCAGAGAGTAAACAACCATGCAATGTACTGCACAGTATGTCCTTACAAGGGCACTGAGCCTGAAGCACCTGTTGTTACTGAAGGCATACTGGTCACCTGGTCAGCGATAGCGCCATAACACAAAAACTCAGGATTATTCTAAGCTAAACTTCATAGCAAAGGACTATTCTAATATGAGAATATAAAAAGGCTTTTGAACATAAAAAATAACCCTAACTAAATTTTGCAGCGTCTCTCATACATGCAGGCACCCAGTCTTCTCACTCCACCTTAATTCAGCCAGTCCCAGCTTGCCCTACTGCATATCTTGGGGGTACAGGGGAGTTAGCCTTTAATTAATTGCTGCTGCTTCATTGCTGTAAAAAGACAATAAATGAGAGTAGGTTGTGGGCCATGGTGCAGCATCAGTGTGCACAGCTAATGACTGTACAGGGCTGCAGAGGGGAGGGTGGTTGATGAATTAGGCAGGAGTGAACTTTACAACCCACCCTTAGCACAGGGAGAGGAAGGGAGGGAGAAGGAGAGTGTAAGAGAAGGAGAGAGAAAAGAGAGAGAGATGACAAGGCCTATCACGGTGATGGAGTGGCCATGCTACTCTTGACTGCACACCACTGTTTGCTCTCATTCTCATTCTTTGCCTGTTCAGACACAGACAGGGACAGAGACATGCTGCTTTTCAAACATACGTCTGTCGAATTTGTCTCTCCAGTAAAATTGTACTGCACCACCAGATAACAGGAAATAATGTCTACAGTAGGCAAAACAAAGCTCACCACGCATGCAAAGTGAAGTATAAGTGTTCTATAGACATACAAATGCACTCATCACATCACATCTCTCACCACATCTCTGTCAGGTCAGAATGTTCAGTCATCAAGCTCCTTGCACACTCATATGCAATATGAGTAAATTTCTTAAAATATATTCTTTTAAAAAAAGCATGTAACAGATAAGACAAACATTTGTATGAAACATGGGTGCCATTTGGCTTTGTGACTTTGCATTTGTGTTTTATTTGGCTTTTAACGAATTAGCATATTAAAACATTCACCATTCATTTCCTGGATAAGGTACACTATCAGTAAAAAGTTTGGACACATTTCCTAATAAATCTAATGGGAAACTTTGTCTAAACTTTTGAATGGTAGTGTAGCTATGAAAAATTGATAGGTTAATTCCTCTCTTCCACTTTTTTAGGTCTTCAAAGGCAGTTTCACACATGCAGTGAAGTGCATGTATTTTCTTTTGGCTTTATTTATAACACTCATTCATTCTGGGTCAAACAGTGAAGTCCTGTTAAAGCTCCTGGAATTGCTGAGATACACATGAGGTATCCTTTGGCACAAGGTCCAGACTCAACGGTAACGGCAAGAGTAGACACTGACAGCAAATACTGCAAAAGTCATTCTGGAGTATTTACTCATGAACAAATGATAAGGAGGTTAAAGAGAGCTGGAGGAAAATCACAGGATGTCTGAAACACTACTACATCTGTGTTTAAGCGTGGAAAGACCATTTTTTTGTGTTTATTTAATTAGGTTACACATCACAGCTATTTGGTTCATTTTAAGCAAGAAAATGTTGTAGCTTCTTTTGGGTACTAACACCAACTGCTTTGGTTTAGGAAAAGATAATAACGTTCAAAAAGAGACGCTTTGCAATGTTAATTTAGTATGATGGGTAATAACAACAACATACAAAGTTTCATTATGTTTACCCAATATTTGTAAACACTACTTGTTTCACCTGCTGGTATGTGAACTGACCAGAGATTATGAGTCTACTCAGTCAGCTTTGTTCTGTCATCCAGTTGTGCATATAACCGTCTCAAGGATTTACAGAGAACCTTTTCTGCCTCAACTTCTTTTCTGCTGATGTGCCTGTATCTGTATCTTGATGCCGTTGTAAATTTAATATAGAATTATTATCAATAAAAAAGCCATTCTAAAAATCATTTAAATGTAAATTCTTAATATTTCCCAGCCAAGTGAGGCTGACATCTCTTCTACCTTGTCACATGATGCTTAGTGAAGAAAAGGTTTGCAGTGCTCAGTCATCTCAATACTTAATGACACTGTCAACTGCCCCGCTGGTGGGGAAAAGTCACTACGAAAATGTTAGGAAAAATTTCAAAGCCATTAAATCTATAACATATTTGACATTTTCAGGTCTAAAACTACATTATGGGATGTGTAAAAGGCAACTCATTGCTAATGGTGGAGATAATTGTGGCAAAGGCACATAAATTAGCATCTATAGTGTTAGTCATTGATCCAGAGGAAAAAGTTTTTCTTGTGAAATTCCGTAAATACAGCTGAATTCACATGAGTTAGACGAGGCACATTTTCACTCCTTGTTTGGTCTCAATGCATAAGAGCCAGTTAGCCTAACCATTTACCTCACTTGGAATTTGAGTTTTATAAGCTTTTTTTCTCCTTTTGACCTTTGGTTTTTTATTAATTCATAATGAATATTATGCATGTACTTTAACATCATAACCACTCAAATTTCTGACATTTCAACATTGGTAATTTAAGTGCAGTACAGCCAAACGAGGCATACGAATCCTCTCAATACTATATATGTATATATTTCCCAGCTTGTTTTATTTCTCAGTTGAGATTGTAAGTGACCAAATGTGGAGTTTAAATCAACTTCCTTTACATATTGCACTGAAGAGAACATGGCTCTGATTAATTAATTCATCAGCAGATAATGAAATGAATAAAAGTAATATTGTATTCTAAATAATATGGTCCTGTTCTATTATTCCAAAGGACAAAACAGGCAGTCTAAGCTGCTGGCTAGATGAACTCTGCTCTCCTCTCTCTCACACACACATGAACAGATGCGCCCTATGGAGTCCAGAGTGGAACAGTTGTCACAGCAGTTAATTTAGAAGGACAGAGATGTGGGTCACACAGAGCTTCCAAACTGGTGCTGATGGTTGTAGGGGTGCTCTGGGTGGCACCTGTGGGGATAAGGGCACACACAGCAGGGAGTTGTGTGTACTTTTATGTGTGCAAAGAGTATGTGTCTATATAAACCCATTTGACTATTTTTTGTTGTTGTTTTTACTTGTGGTTAACCTACTGCTGCATGTTTCCACCATGTTATAACAGTAAACTTCTGTGTCTGCACAGGTGTGATACTTTTCTCATGTGTTACATTGTCTTTTGGGCTGCTTGTAAGAGTGTTAAAAAATTAAACAGGAGACAACTGTTTTGGGAAAGCATTTCTGAAGCACAGAGAAAGCTAATAGTAAATCAGCTCATGTCCCTTAAATGGGAATCACACCAGTCTTCAAATCTGCCTGAGATTGAATTTGCTACCATTAATAGAGATAGAAAAAGAAGTGGCTACTGAACCTTGTTTCACTCCCGTTTATTGATTTAAATCGGTTTCTTGAAAAGCACTAATTAATAAAGATAATAAATGTGTCAGAGATCATTAACATCAGCACACTGATTCCTTTTTTTCTTCTTCGCTGTGTTCCTCTTTGCTGCTCAGTGCAGCCTTTAACAGTGGGATGCTGAGGTTTCCTGTATGTAAGCCTTATAGGCACTAGAACAACAGTTTTTAATGACAGGAAATGTATATGTAACTCCGTTTCACATGATTTATGACTAGATTCTTTATAATAAGCAACCTAATTACAAAAGCTATTAAAATTATATGCAGCCCAACCAATTAAGTTGTCTGGCTCACAGAGTGTGTTTCCTGTGGGGGCATTTTAGGTTCATCAGCAGTTAAGGAGCACAGTGATTTTATTGAGATATCCCCAAGATTATGACCACTGAGCTATTACAACTTGTACAATTATGTAAATGTGTATGTATGTTTTATGAGCTATAATGGCAGGAATGCAGTGTGTTTGTTATTTATCACAAGGTATTGGTGGACTATTGTACATACAAGAAGCATTTTGGTACTTGATTTTAACTGCCCTGGAGAGATGCTCACAACAGAAAACTCCTGTTGTCAAAAGACTTGGACTATCTCCGTTTTCCTCCCATGGACCAAAGCAGAGGTCTAATTGTGAGGCAGACCTTCAGAAAAGATTCATTCTTTGTTGACTGATGTGTATTTATTCAAACATTCATTTTCTTTTCTACTCTAAATTTTCTGTTTACTCTTGAATGCTTTACTGGCTGCAGATTCTAGTTAGGATCCAGTTATATAATCTGCCATTAACAGTTTTGCACAGTGTATTCCAAAGGTGATACCAGCTTTTTCTACCCAAAATTGGAAAGTGTTGCATATGTTTTTCAATTCACATTTTTAATAACATTTTAAATGCAGGTTTAAAATAAATTAAAAAAAAAAAAAAGGGGACGAAAGCATGCCTTATTTCAACCAGTAACATTGGATGTGTCTCATAGGGACATAAATCTGTAATGAATATCTCATGATATATTATGTTAATGCATTTGGCTGGAATCAAGTTATATTTATTGCAAACTATTAAGAAAATGATGTTGAGTTAGTTTGTGTCTTAAATTCCAAGGGTTGCTGTGCCATAAAGGGTTGCTTTGCAAAGCTAAGAAGTTTGTAATTTCTTAATAGTTTTGCATTCTAACTCAGTATGATGATAAAAGAGCTCTGTCGGTCTGTTTGCTGTTGGATCAACATTTAAATTTAACCTCATAAGGTATATTCAGAATGCATAACAAGGATGCTACTCTTAGCATTTCTGATTGCAATTTCCTGACTCCCTTTCCACTCTTGTTTTCTCTTGTTCCTCTCCTGTGTTGTCTATCTTATGCTTTACACTTGAGTCTGTGCTCTTTCTCTTTGTTTCTGAGAAGGACAGAAACAGGGAGGTGTGTGAAAAGAGCTGCCGAGTGAAGATAAAGCTATTTGGTAATGTCACAAGTCTCCTATTCAGGAAGGATGGGAGTGGGGGCAGAACTAGCGAGGGGAGCGACAGAGGAGTGGATCGGTCCATCCATCACAACCACGCAGGACTGACACAACAAAAGATGGAGTGCTGGGAGAGGCCTCTCAGCTGCGAGGGGCTGGGAAACTCGAAACAATATTTTTTGGCGCCTGTCAGGCTGTCCAATAAAGGAGGCCGATATATGAACTATCTAGCACTGATGTAATGCGCCTCATAAATCTGCTTTAATTACTCAGCGTGGGGACAGCCAGTGGGAGCCCGCGTCTGGATTTATGGCATCTCCACTTGGCATCTTAACGACTCTGTGCTTTTAATATCATTACCCTGTAATTTATTATGCTGCCAGGGTGCACACCCAAACCTTCAACATAACTCCTGTTTATTTATGCCAGTTTAA
The DNA here is from genome assembly GCF_017639745.1 of Melanotaenia boesemani. NCBI lineage: Eukaryota > Metazoa > Chordata > Actinopteri > Atheriniformes > Melanotaeniidae > Melanotaenia > Melanotaenia boesemani. The sequence continues at coordinate 29,327,402 of NC_055692.1, forward strand.
AGGCCACTTCAGTGACACAGGCATTTAGCACATTTCAGTTGGGCTTTAATCATTTGTCCTAATGAGGCCATTATGCAGTGGTGTCCTCTGGCTGGCTCTGACTGTGGCTTGATGGTTGGGCCAAACCCTGGGAAGCCAGTTAGGTGGCAAGACAGTTTGCTGGGTCACGGTTCTGTGTGTGGGTCCTGCTCTTGCCTCAGATCGAGTGCTGCATTACTCTCTAAGAGGTTAAAGCAGGAGTGTCAAAACTCAGGTTGAGGGCTGGAGTTTGACACATGTGGTAAAGTCTTAATAGCACGATTAGTTTTAGATGTTCTTATCTAAAAAGAACTCACATCAATTTTGCAGGCTGAAACGGTCCATTCCTTCATATACTTTTTTTCTGAAAGAGAAAAGCCTTCCCTGTTTTTCTTCATTCTCCACTTACTTGCCTACTGTTCACCCCTCATTGCCCCCCCATGTTTCTCTTTCTCTGTGCATCCACTTTGCACCTTTTCCTCCAATTTTTCCTTCTCTTCTCCTCACTTGTCTGGCAGCTTGGAAGAATGATAGAGGAAGAAGGGGAGAGTTATAAAGGGTGGGGTAGATAAAAAATGAGTTTGAAGTGAGGACAGGCTTTGCATTTTTGTTACCATGTCATGCTAATGGTTTCCAGATCAGCCTCCATATTACACCCAGGCAATAGCCCATCTCATGCGCCTCCATAATGCCAGCCGCTAAATGCCTACGCAACTGCCAGTGACAGTGACATATTAGTTTGGCGCCCCTCTGCAATCTGATACCTCTAAGTTTGCCACCACACTAAAGATTTGATTAATGTTTTTCCATTTGGAGCCTGTAATTGGCTGCGACTGGAGCACAGGATAATCAGGCGTTTCTATTCGGAGCAGCCAGTAAGAAGAGGAGGGAGAGAAAAGAGGGCAGCAATGCTAACGAGCAAGCTAGTTAATTAAGCCTGCAGCACAGTGGCGACAGTTACTGATGACTGCTATGACAAACTGCCCCATCTACTTCTTCTCCACCCTCTCCTGCTGTTCCTCCTATTTCCTACATTTAATCGCCTACATCCAGTACAAATGCAGCAGTGATTTGAGATTTAGATGTTTTTCTTCTTTCTTTGCTGGGCAATGGTCAGTGTTTGAAGGGACCAAGACCCTGACAGCAACTGCTTAAGACCTGTAAACCAAATAGTGCAACTTTATTGTACTGAGCAATAGGTTTCATTCTCTTAATGAACCTTATTAATTTGATTAAATGATTAATTAGATTTCTGATCCATGCACCAATCCCGCTGATTGTAATGCTCTATAACTGTTAACAAACCATCTAAAAAAACATAGATCACACCTCGCAAGGCAGCTTCTAAAAGTAAAAGATTGTCTGATTAAAGTATCTTGGATTAAAGTACCATTTGGAACTGTGCGGGCAGTGTTGCACAGTATAGCTAACGTACACCGAGCGAAAGGAACAACCTCTCTCTGAACAACCTCTCCACCTCTTTCTGGGAATATGCATTATTATTATCTCATCCATTGTTACGATGTTTGAACTTTGCACTGCCCTCTAGCGGATGCATTACCTGCCAACCTTGTGTATGGGGGAAGTAATGTTTGATTACACTAAACATAGATGTGCCTGCTGCGCTGGATTAGTGACCTATCTAGGGTGTACCCTGCCTCTCGCCTGCTAACTGCTAGGATAGACTCCAGCTCACCCACAACTCTGAAATTGAATATGATGGCTGGATGGATGGATGGATGGACGGATGGATGGATGGAAGGAAGGATGGATGGAAGGACGGACGGATGGACGGATGGACGGTTGGATAGATGGATGGATGGATGGATGGACAGACGGACGGACGGACGGACGGACGGACGGTTGGATGGATGGAAGGACGGATGGATGGACGGATGGACAGTTGGATGGATGGACGGATGGACGGTTGGATAGATGGATGGATGGATGGATGGATGGATGGACGGATGGAGGGATGGATGGACAGACGGATGGATGGATGGAAGGTCGGACGGACGGACGGTTGGATGGATGGACGGATGGATGGTTGGATAGATGGACAGATGGATGGATGGACGGATGGACGGACGGACGGACAAACGGATGGATGGATGGAAGGATGGACGGACGGACGGTTGGATGGATGGACGGATGGACGGTAGGATAGATGGATGGATGGATGGATGGATGGATGGACAGATGGATGGATGGATGGATGGATGGATGGACGGATGGACGGATGGACGGATGGATGGACAGACGGATGGATGGATGGATGGACGGACAGACGGACGGTTGGATGGATGGACGGATGGACGGTTGGATGGATGGATGGATGGATGGATGGACGGATGGATGGACGGACGGACGGACGGACAGACGGAAGGACGGACGGACGGACGGTTGGACGGACGGATGGATGGATGGATGGATGGACAGATGGATGGACGGATGGATGGATGGACGGACGGATGGATGGATGGATGAACAAGGAATGCAATTCTATGCTTCAATAATGTAACTGCTAGTCAGTGACAGCTTATTTAGCTGATGGCTGTCACCGAACTATAAAACAGCAATTAAATGAGTGTGGGATTCATCATGTTCATGTCACAGCCTTGTCTCCTGGCATCGCTCTCAGACACAGAATACCTTTGCTGACAGACAATTAGTCAGCAGCAGTCAGACAGTAAAACTAGTATTTCTCCATTAAGCAGTAACATTATAAGACGTCACCAGAATATTTGCTACATTTATTGTCTCATCACTGCATGTCATGTCTTTTTATTGGTAGCCTGAAATGTTGTTCGTTGGCATTGGGTGTCAGAGCAGTGCTGAAAGATGAGATTTTCTCAGTATTTCAATGAATGACGTTTTGATAAGACAGTTTTTTGTGTAACACTGGGAAATATTTCTAAGCACTGAATACAGTTGATCTTGTTACAAGATAACATTTAAAAAGATACTGGACATTTTGTTCCCTGCTTTGAAACTACCAGCACTAATGTGTCTGCACTGTCGAACAAGATGCCCTCTTGTAGAAAATGAATAAACAGGCTGCGGGATTGCCTGGAAGTTTGTTAAAGTGAGTCCATCTGGGGACCCAGTGGTTGCAATTTCCATAAAATTCATCGTGTTTTAAATAAAAAATATTTTCAAACCTTGCTTCCTTGTATCTGTTTCCCTGCACTGACCAAAAAAATTTCTTTTCATGTCTATGTGTAAGCATTCTGGTTATCTATTGGCTGAAATCTCAAAGCTTTACCTCTGAGTGCAAAATACATTACTTGTGGGTTTTGAAGCCAGTAGGCATTCACATGCAGATCTGTAGCAGCATTTTCTGTACTGTGATTGTTGTAATTTAGACCAATTTAAAACTTAATCATCATCACATCTGATAGTTTAGAGAATCTGTTTTAACTGATGTTTTCAGGTTCTTTGTTGGCATCTGTACAACCAACATGAAAGGTCAATATGCAATAACTTGGACTACAAACAGGCCAAAAGTTAAAGCAGAAAGCGTTGGCAAGATCTTATCATCCAAATGCCACATATAATCATGGACATCAGGACTTTAGGACACAGTGCTTTGTATGCTGTGCTAACTACATGCTGAGTAGTTAAGGTTGCATGGCACGATAGATTTGACTTGGTTTCTCTGAACAGTAAAATTTATTTACCATTTTGCCCTGCTACTCTGAGTTTTCATATCTTAAGAATAATTTTGGACTATAAACGTATGTGTTTGTTGCCCAAATCTGACCAGCTTGCAAGTTATGTTTATAGTTATATTTAAGTTTTATTTCTGATAATCTATAATTAAATCTTCAGAAAATCCCTTTTGAGAGGGGAAATGAGTCAACTGAAAAGCCAAAGTCTTGCTCTTAATGTAACCAGGACTCCACAACAGTTCATTATGAATTTCCAGTCGACTAAGCCCTGCTCATTGCAGAGTTTTAGCCCAAATATGGCTGCTTCCTGAAGCCTGTTGTTGGGACGTTGGATCGCTCTATTTGTGTGAGTGTTGTGAAAGCAGAGGTGTGAGACTGAGGGTGATGACAGCAGATGAGTGCTGTGTTTGGACAACGCTTAGGACTTCCAGAGTAAGAGATCACTATTTTGTCTAGATGCCAGTTCAAAGTATGTGTGTGTGTCTGCACATGAGTGTGTGTTTTCAGTCTTGAGTTGCCACCCTGTAGACTAATGACAAGACAAACAGCAGGTTAATTCTGTCTCACTCACTACCTGTATGTTTATGTGTTGAAAGCTCTCTCCCTCTCTGAGCACCCTGACAGTTGTGACATTACTGAACAGCAGGGCCAACAGTCCATCAGTGTGTGTCTGTGTGTGTGTGTGTGTGTGTGTGCGTGTGTGTGTGTGTGTGTGTGTGTGTGTGTGTGTGTGTGTGTGTGTCTGGTTGTGTGTGACTGATGACAGCAAACAGTGAAAAACAGCATGTGTAACCTGGGACAGCCTGGGTGAGGAGGACAGGGGGAGGAGAGAAAAGATTTATGTGTCGGGAAGGAGGAGGAGGAAGAAGGACGGCCTCAACGGGTTATTGAACTGACGCTGACCCTGGAATAACCCCTCTGGTCTCTACCTGACCCCAGACCCCTCACCAGGGTCCCTCCAATATATAAGTCAAAGTGACCTAGACAGGACTCATCAAAGGATAAAGGTGTGTATGCTGGCATTCAGTTCCAGGGGCAGACTGGGACAAAAAATATCTGCCCTGGCATTTTGGCCCAAACAGGCCCACATGTGATCATGTGCACCACAAATCTTTGCACTCCCTTAAATGTGAATATCAACCGTACAGCAGGAATCAGTGAGAGTAAACATGTTAAATACATCTAAAGAAAATGTCATTTGTTAATAATATAAAATTCTATACTTCAGCATATTGGTAGATGTTAGAGCAGCATTTATTTGTGCTTGAGGAAAAAAAAATTGTAAGAAAAGACATGAGACATGATAAATCAGTTGAAAACTGTTCCTGGATAAAGTATAACAACAGTGTCTCATCTGCTGCCTCCTGTCGTCCTCTGTTTCAACCAGGCAAAATTAAATGGAGATTTCTTTCGCTCTCTCTTTGGCACTGTTGTTTGAACATTTCCTAAAACACTTCCATAATATAGTTCTGAGACAGGTATATTCATAATTCACTCGAATATTTTGGTTTATGCTGATCATGAACTATATTTCAGAGAGAAATATTGTGGACATTTTACTCCACATTTATCAGAAAGCAGTTTATTGTTACTTTAAAAATAATCATGAGAAAAAACTAAATTAAACACACTACATTAAATTAAGACCAAGTAGAAAATACATGATCATTGTCTTTAACAATGACTCTATGTGCAGCATTTAATGTGTGCATAGTTCGCTGAGTAAGATAAAGATAAAATTGAAAATTATCCATTTGAAAAAAGTAAAAAAGTAATGGAGATGTCAGTTTATACATACTGATGGTGTATCAAAGTACGGAGGACAAAATCGTCCCTTATATTTTCAGTAATGACAGTGAAATTAGTTTCATATATTATATATGAATAATGACTTGTTACTTATTTTAAATGTAATAATTAAAATTTTAGATATTGTTTAACAACCAATGACTAAAATTTACATTTTATGGGTCTTTTTTTTAACGTTGTGTGGATTTTTCTTTTCAAAACACGTTTTAAGTAACTTGATGACAAAGCTTTTCGGGTTTTTTGGTTTTGTAGTTTTGATGGGAGAATCGTTCGGAATTTTTCTGTTAGATAAATCGACTCCAACCACTAATAGATCCTGATTGTTTTCTGAGGATACAATTCTGATGACATTGTTTTGTCCCTTTTTAAGCAAATACGGGGCTTTTTTTCACTATCAAAACTCATTTAAAGTTAAAGTAATTGAATAAAAGTTGTTTCTTTTTTAAATACATGGAAAGCCATCAATCTAATAGATAGAAAATTTTGTGTCAGTCTGTTCTTTAACCATCACCCTGTTTTACATCTGCTACAATGCCCGTGCATGGCCTCTGAAACATACTAACTAAGGGTGGTTTTTTAAGCTCTACCAGGCAAACAAAAACCAGTTCAAAGGTTTTGGGTATCCCATTCATTTATACAGGGATGGTTTATTGTCTTGGTGGTCCCCTTTTAGGCAAAGGGATGGAGGAGGAACAGCAAACATTGATGCAAATCTAAAGGGATTTTCCCAAATGCAAGCTATAGCTCTCTCACTTTAGCTCCCTCCTATACTGTCTGTCCTACTTCATTCCCCTGAGACTCAACCCAAAATGTCTTGTAAACAAACCCACGTTTCCCATATGGAAGCAGACAAGCAAAGAGACAAACTCCCAAGGTCTCCACTCCCTTTCTAGGGCTTCAAGGAGATGTGATGACATTTGGGATGACAGTTTTCCTTAGCAGTCACCTCTGTCTGTAGCAAGAATGGATTTTCTCTTAGTATTCCTAAAGTTAGTTGTTTATTGCTGTCTTTCAAGACACATACCAAACCATCATATGGAATAAATGATGAAGTGATGAAAATATTTCTCTATGGCTCTATGATTTATTTCTCTATGGGATATTTCTCTATTTTTCATAAAAATATGTATTTCAAAACAGTGACAAAATGGAAATGTTGGGATTATCCTCTGTTGTCACATTGTTTTGCTCTGTTTTCTCCATAGCACATTAGTGGGTCATTCTTCAAGGATTACAGTGTTGTTTCTCTATGTGTGAGCCTTCAAATGGCTCAGTTCTTGTCACACTGGAGGTTGGACTTGTTGCAGCTGATTTACGGGTCTGAAGCTGCTGACAGAGGGAGACAGAGAGGAAAGAAGAAGAGACAAATGGGGAGACTGTGTAGATGAATAGAGCTTGATCACTTGTCTCCCTGCCTTCCTGCCAGTCTGCCTGCTGGGTTGTAGATCTGTGGTGTGCCGACCCCCCTCCTCGTAATTACACTTTACGACTTTCTCCACAGTAAATGCTACATAAATCTTGTGATTCCCTCAGATTACAACCCCCAACCCCCCATTCTCCCAAGACACACACCCCTATCATGCAAACATCGTAATCCCTGCCCGCAATTTCCTCCCTTTATTGGCAGTCACTTCTGATTTAATGGTGCTTTGATGATTGCGCAGTAAAATGCTACATGGGGTGAGATGCATCCAGATTGTGCAGTGGCTATAAGGGTGTGTATATGTGTGTGTGTTTCTGTCATCTCTATGTCAGTGTGTTTGCTGACAGAATCCAGGCCTTGCTAGTTTTGGGTTGGCATCCATCAATAGAGGCTTGTGCAGCCCTGCCAAGCCTGTGTAGCCATGCTGTTTTCTGTTTTAAATCACTGTAAACAGACGTCCCCTGTTGCCTCTCTGGCACCAAAGTACCATAAAAGAATTTTGTCTCTCAAACAGTTTTTTACCCCATCGACATCTGACAGGCCCCACTGGACTCTCACACGTTTCTGTATTGCTAAACTGGGCTTGCACAAGGTGACCACAATTCATCCCCAATCCAATCAGAATATGTGCCAATTTTTTTTCCAGCCTGACTTGACATAAAATAGACAAGGTCCAGTGAGTAAAAATATCTAAACTACTAATGACTCACAGATGTTTCTCTGTAACAAAAGTTGAAACAAAAGTTATGTTAGGGAGGTAGGACTAAATGCGTGGATAAAATTATAAAGAGAGAATCTCTGACCTCAAAATATAAAAGTAAGAAAAAAGGACGTTTACTAGCTTTTCTCATATAGGGTTGTGGAGTAGATGCAGCCTTTCCCTTCTTGCTGACACAACAGGAAGGGTACATCTAATCAGGACACCACTCCATCATAAATCTAACACTCAGCATGTTTAGACAAAAATAGAGAAAATTATTATTTTTATGTTGGTCTGACCAAAGAAAGACTTTAAAATGCATTTATCAAAGATGGAAACTCGAATCTGAGTCCCAGACTCAAGTCGCACTTAAGTTACATTTTCAGTGACTTGAGACTTGACTCGGACATGAACAATCTTTTTTCTTTTCTTTCATGATCTCCTGAACGGTCCGATCTCCTGTATGCTGTCATTTCCCCAGACATAACACTGATGTAACATCACACAGATGTGCCTGCAGTTCACGTGCAATTAATCAAAACATTGACAACACCAGTAAATGCTGCCGCGCCTGTAGCTTTACGGTATTAAAAACGGAATAAAAAGGGACCAATATAAGAGCAACAAACTGGAATGTCTAACATCCTCGACAGCACTCTGTCTTTCACATCACATATCAATAACATAACCTGGTCAGCATATTTTCACCTTCGCAATATCAACCGCCTCCACCCCTCCCTCACCCCTCACCCCGCCGCCATACTTGTTCACAGTCTTGTCACCTCCCGTCTTGATTATTGTAACTCCCTTCTGTTCGGTCTTCCCCAAAAAACACTTCATGAACTTCAACTGGTTCAGAATGCAGCATCCCGGGTCATCACAAGAACCGCCTCCACCCATCACATCACCCCTGTCCTGCAGCAGCTCCACTGGCTCCCCGTCACCTACCGCATCCACTACAAAATCCTGCTGTTCACCTACAAGGTCATCCATAACCTCACTCCTCCCTACCTTTCTGACCTCCTCCATGTCTCCATACCAGTCCATTCCCTCAGATCCTCCTCCTCCATCCACCTCACCGTCCCCTCAGCCCGCCTTGTTACCATGGGGAGCAGAGCTTTCAGCTGCTCTGCTCCTCATCTCTGGAACTCACTCCCCCCAGACCTCCGTAACTCTGATTCTGTACAACTATTCAAATTCAAACTCAAAACACATCTGTTCAAACTGGCATACTCACTGTAATATTTCACACTGCTTTTATTATTGTTTTATGCATCCTTTAATTTATGATTGTATTTATTGATTTGTTTTATTCTTGTGTTTTATCCTGTAAGGTGACCTTGAGTGCCAAGAAAGGCGCCCACAAATAAAATGTATTATTTTTAATAATAATAAAAATCCAGGACGCTGGATCCACCAAATCTGCCAAATTCAATTTAAAACACACCTGGAGAGGTTAGTCACTGTAAAGCTAATATTAGCATCTATTTTAGCAATGAGCTCAGAGTCGCAGCGATGTAAATGTTAGCTTATTACCACTTTTGTACTAAAATAATTTTAACTCCATCAGTTTGGCTCCACTGAATGTGTTTCCATTAACTCTAACTTGCCACAGTGATGTTACACTGGGATTAGACCCACTGTAAACAATGTGGTTTTACTGGGTCTTTATTGGGTTTACAAGTATTGGATCTAAATTAATTAAAATATTGAGTTTTTTGTTTGTTTGTTTGTTTGTGTGTTTGTTTTTTTTATTTTATTTTAAAAGTTTAAACTTAATATTTTCTGTACTCATCTCACAGAGTTATTTTAAGCCCTTGAAAAAAATATTAAGAGTTTTATGATGCACTAGTGCTGGGATCACCAACTGTGGACCTGTTAAGCCACTGTCCTGCAGATTTTACATGTTTATCTGTTGCAATACACAAGTCAAATTATTAATGGATCATTGAGAGGCTTGTGCAGAACTTGGATCATTTGGATCAAGGGCCTGTTTCAGAAAAGGGGCTCAACTAACTCTGGGTCTAAAAAGAAACTCTGGGTTAGGAGGAGGAGGATAGTGAGGAGATACGTTCTGCTGAGATCCAGAGAGGCCAACAATAAATCTCTATTCATCACATATTTATGGAATTTTGATTTCAGACATGTGTGAGGACTTTTCTGATGACTCGACATACTGTACTGTTATCTTTCTAAAATGTTCTCTGATACCAACATTGTAAATGAAGGTACCATTTACAAGAGACATTTTTAAAAAATATTGCACCAATATTGCTTTGATGTCATCTTATGTTCACGGTGTGTCTTTTTGGATATGAACGGCAGGAGAACACAATGGTTACCATGGTAACAGATTTGGAACGAGATTTACCTCACTTTCTGGAAAGGAAAACCCAGAGTTTCCCTTAACTCTGGGTTGACATGCTCAGAGTTTTGATATAACCTGCTTTCTGAAACAGGCCCCACGTGTGTTGCTGCAGGGAAATGTCTAAAACCTGCAGGACAGTTGGTGATCCTGAACTAAAGTGTAGCATATTGGTCTTCCTTTTCAAGAGAAAATGCTATGAGCCTCAGTATTAGTATTTTAAATTTCTCTGTTGGTCCAGATGGTGTTTGATTCACATTAAAGACATGTGGATAAGTTATGCTAAGGACATATTTACTATTCTAAATATATTTCCATGCATAACTTCCGGTCTTCGAAATTCAATATAGCAAATAAATTGTGTCCAGAGGAGAGGAACAGAGCATGCATCATTTTAAGCTGCAGATCAGTGCTGTCACTAAATGCTGGTAGATAAAGGAAGATTTTAAATTCCCTATATTTTATAATGCAGTCTTCTAAGCAGACCAGACAGCAAGACTTGGATGGCAGATTAATCATAACACCTAAAAATGACTTGAGACTAGACTTGGACTTGAGGTCAAAGACCTTGACTAGCAAAAAAGAACTTGTGAACATCTCTGGCATTTATTTACATTAGTACAAATCAAACCTCTGAACACAGGACTAACATAACCAGATCGTGGATACGGTTACATGATGCTTTTTTAAGTAATCCAGAATTAAAGTATTCTCCTTCGTGTTTACATGGAAATAGTAATTCCAAATTGAGGTTTACATGGAAATCATGTTGAATGACCTTTATTCAGTTCCACTTTAGATCTGGGGGTTAGGAAGGTTCTGATTGAACAGGGGGTAGATGTGACAGTTTTATGTCTACCAGAAAAAAAAAGAAAAAAACAAACAAAAAAAACTCCAGTTCTTGCTTTTCTTTTAATTTACAACATGGAAGACCACATAATAAGAACATGCTTTGATTTTAAGTATAGTTTTGAAGCAGCAGCTCGACACTAGCATACTACTTCACTTTTGTCACCTGAGGAGGAGAAGAGAGATAGAGTACATGCATCATCGCGACGGGACAAGGACACGAGCATGCATGGAACAACCAAAATTAATTCAAAGCAGAATGTACATATACATGATCAAGGAATTATTCAACTCGGATTTTAAATCACTCATTTCGGATTTATTTTTAATTTCGGAATGCTCATTTTCATTTGGAATTAGGTGTTTACAAGGTCATTTAAGATGGTTTAAAAGAAGATTTCATTTTTAATCTAAATTTAAAGGAAATTAAAACTCTAATGTAAATGTGGCCAATGTGGTTGAAGATTAAATCTGCATGTTTGTCCTCTACTAGACTCAAAAGGGAATCAGTGTAGCCAAATTCCCAACAAAGCTACTTTCATTCATATTAGAAATCTTGACTCATGGTCACATGAACCATTTCCAGGCTGTCATGCTGTTCTCATGAAATAGTGATTTTATAACTGTAGCGTCACTTAGAGACATGTCTACAGTAAAATTAGCTATAATTATATACACAGTGATCTCCCACATAGAAAGTAATAAACCACAGAATGTTTTGAATGTTTTCTCACACAGTTCATCAAGTCAAGCATACTTCGAATAACTCAATTCCCCTCCCATGCATGTATACTGGGACAAGGACAATCATCTAATTACAAAGCCAGGTTGGACTTAACTTTGCATGAAACTGCACTGACAGAAAAGCAGACAACTATACAGATATATGCTAAAAATAAATAAATAAAGTCATGAATGAACAAGAACAATCATGCTTAACAAATCCACAAAGCCTGTCATTTAGCATCAATACAATGTCAACTCAAATAAATTCACTTTCGATGTCATATCACAGATGTTCTCAGTATCAGTATGTAACAGTGTTGGGGGTAACGCGTTACAAAGGTAACTCGTTACTCTAATATACTACGTTTGGCAGTAACGAAGTAATACAACGCGTTACTAACTATATTTTGGTAATATTATTACAGTAAATGAGTCCGGTAATGCGTTACAATCCCAACTGTCAGTATAAACATCAGACAAATAAATAATAAAACAACCATCGCGCAACAGCCGAAAATAAATATGAAGTAGAAGAAGAAGAAGAAGAGGAAGAAGAAGAAGACGAGGGCGGCGGCTTTAAATTAACAGAAGAAGAAGAAGAAAAGGACGAGGAATGATGGCAACCGACTCGACATTTTCTAAGTGGGTTTACTCTCACTATTTTGAATACATCAGAGAAATCGAAAAGAACAATGAGGTGTAGAACAAGAGTTTGTATCACATCATGTCGTTTAATTCTTCCATATCATTACATTATTGTAATTCAGCAGTTCATATTAACAACTACTTTCTGATGCAACCTCATTAGACTTTGTTGCCACACACATACTATAATAATGAGGAACTACATTTAAATGAGAACTATTCACCATGACAAAATATTGCGCAATGCGCACCTTCATTGCGTAATGCCTTGTCCTAAATGCTTATTTTGGTGAAAAGTAACTGAAAAGTAATATGTTACTTATTACTTTATACAGAGAGTAATATTGTAAAGAAATGTATTACTTAAAATTGAAAGTAACTGGTAATGTGAAATATATTACACTTGGGAAGTAACTTTCCCAACACTGGTATGTAACAACACCATAGCTTTCTCAAAGGTTTGGTCTAATGCAATTTAGCCTCACATTTAACCTAATTACCAAAACCTCTTTGAGGGAAGAGGTAGAGCAAACAATGCTATGGGCTCACTGAGGATGACAAAGATTGGAGAGTTCCCTGGAGAGCTTTGGTCCTTCCAGGATTTTCTGAGGTTATATTTGCAGCCAATCACCTTACACTTAACAGTAAGCAGAGTGACAGCAGAATGTTGGTCTGGCTGAGCAAATTACCTTTGCCAAGAGGAGTTTTATGGCTCCTTTTGATACTTATTATTCTTTATTTCTAAATTTGTTTATAGCTGAATTTACTTATTAATGCCAGACCTGACGAGGGGGTAAAAAAGGGGAGACTGAACAGTAAAGAAAAAGAGGAAAGAGAGGAAAAAGGAGACAAAGGTACAAAAGACGAAGAACAAATGTACAGTCAAATAGAAAGAAAAAAACAGACAACCAGCTACTACACCTGTAAAGAAACAGAAACTTCCTATGGCCTCTGAAAGAAAACACAGCAGACAATCATCAGGAGAACCTGCAGAAAGACAAGCTGTGCAAATCCTGAACAAAAACACATATGTATGCTTGTGTATGTGCATGTCTGCAAGATATGTGGATTGAGTTACATTTAGTGATTGTGCAAAAACAACTGAAACTCCTCCAAGAATTCGAGGCATACAGAGATGAGGCTTTATAGAAGATGTCACTTGGATGACTTCCACTCCTGGCAGAACTCCTGCAAGGCCTTGTAAATGGAAAAGATTTTTTTAAGACTTAATGATACAGTGCCATTCACCTCGGCTTTCATCTTTCCATCTTGATTTATGCAACTATCTCAAAACATGATAGAATGAGTTCAAATATATCCTCCTGTCCACCCATGATCATGTACTGAGCTCAGTACATGTCACCAAAACAGCAATCTCAACGCAGGTTGCAGTTACAAGGAAATTATGGTGGGAATCTTACTGGGCCGGTAGAGTAAACAAGAGGCAAAAAGAGTGGGCAGAACCATCTGTTATTATCAACTTGAGAGTGTGTGTGTGGGTGTATGGGTGTGACTTATAGATGTGGCTCCTCCTACCAGCTGTTAATCACTCTTTTGTCTGGGTTCTTCTATCACACCTCTGTTCTTGCTCATCATAGACATCTAGGGAATGGGTGACAGAGAGGGGTGTGTGCTCTTGTGTTGGTGTGGGATGACAACTGAGATTTCCTGGTGTCAACTGTATAAACTGTTTATAACTGTATAAATCTACCAAGTACTGGCACAGAAGAAATAAAGATCCTAAATAATTTAGTGTCATGCTCTTCTTTCTAGACTGAAAGCGTATGGTATCAAGTTGCATCCAATGAAGTATTGACCAGAATTCTCATAAATGTGTATGTTGTGTATTCATTTCGACCGCTAATGAAATGAATTCCATACACAGACAATAGGCTAGCCATTTTCCAATGAGTTGTTTACAGTCGGGGCCCACATGATGAAACTTTAAAGTTGCATCAATCACAGACATAGATAGGGCTTTAAATGAGAATTATCTCAACAAAACTTAAGATATAATTAAAGATCATTTACCCCCCCCCCCCCCCCACAACTTCTACCTGGCTGGATGGCAGTTCATCCTAAGCTCAGGTCCTCCTAACCTGGCAGCATGAGGGTCCTGTGCAGTATCTCAGCTGTTCCTAGGCCTGCACTTATTTGGATGGAGATGTCTGATGTTTCTCCAGGTTTCAGTGGGAGCCACTTCTCCAGTGTGGGGGACACGGCCCCCAGTGCTCTGATGACCACTGGTACTACTGTTGCCTTCAGCTTCCAGACTTTATCCAGTTTTTCTTTGAGTCCTTGGTATTTCTCCAGATTCTTGTGTTCCTCAATATGTCTGGTTGGTTGGCTACCACCATTTGTCAGCCTGTATCTGGAAGTCCAACAGGACCTTAGCCCTATCGTTCTCCACCACCTTGGAAGGTGTTTCCCATTGTGACCTAGGGTTCTTCAGTCCATATTCTGCACAGATGTTTCTGTACACTATGCTGGCTACTTGGTTATGGAGTACCATGTATTCTTTGCCTGCCAGTATCTTGCACACTAATGTGTGGCGCTGGATTTTTTCAGGGGCCTCTTTACACAGTCTGTATCTGGGGTCCTGCCTGGTGTGGTAGATCTGGGCCTAGATTGCTCTGGTATTCAAGACTTGCTCCTGTGCTGCCATGATTAGTTTCATGCAGAGCATGGGATGTACTACCAACAGATAGCTGAAGTAGTGAAAATGAACAAGTCCTACTAATGGCTAGAGAGGGCTGGACTGAAGGACAGCACAGCTCGGGTCCTCTACCAGAGTCCTGGGAGCTTAAGGGTCCTATGCAGTATCTTGGCTGTTCCTAGAACTGCACTCTTCTGGATGGAGATGACTGATGTTTCTCCAGGTATGTTTTGTTACTGGTATCTGTTTTGCTATTTGTTCACATGTCCAAAATACATAGTTAAGCAGTCAATGGTTGTAAATTGTGAGATGGTTCTGTATTATGGAGCCTGTTGTTTTTCTGTATGACAGAATTCATATGGCATTATGGGAAGCAAATGTGTGTGAAGCTTAAACATCCAGATTTTTATAACTGTATGAGCGTGTATTCAGTGACATGTAGACCTTAACATAAGCAAAACATGTACTGATGCTCAACCCTAAACATTAGTTAGAAAAGCAAGGAACTGAAAGAAGGTCATGGAGACAGGAGTATAGTAAAGTAAGACATGTTTATTTGTATAGACAATTCACAGTTCTTTACATAAAGCCTTTAAGTAGAGAAGTACAAACTTTTGAAAACATTATGCAGGACAAATTACAAACCAGCAAATTCTTGCAAGATAATCAAAAAAGCTGTGATTAGGTCTATGACTAAAACACTCTCGTGTTACCTCCAAAACATTTTTGAGCGTTTGTGGCCAAGTAAAAATTAGCAACATATACAAAATGGACATCACCAGTATCTTGGGCGAAGGGTGGTGGCTTGTGGCCTGGCTGACAGGAGCATAGATGTAGAGGAAAATGTGGTAACTATATTTTTGAGCCATTATTTTTAACAGGCAGTGTTTTACTGTCAAGATCAATGTAGCTATTTCATCAGTCATGGGTCTGTTTATTTTGTTGTTGTTGTTGTTGTTTTTTCTTTGTTTTCATGTGACCACTTGGTTTCATATACAATTTAAAGAAAAATCTAATCAGTTCATTTTCGCCTTAAACTACTACCATGATAGTATTTTTATCCAAGAGTTCAGAATGAGGGACTCAACTATAATCTCATCTAATGGTCTAACAAAGAGGAGCAAATGAATGACTTTGTTATAAGAACAGTATGTGTAGAGCATTATCATTCTGCCCAAATCTGTCAAAGAAAAAAAAGTCAGGCTGCTCTAAAGCTGTGCTCCTGTCCCAGGACATAATGTGTGTGGTGTAAACACCAACAGGCCACCATATTGTCTGGCAGCAGATCATATTTTAGTATGTTAACACACCATCTGTTTACCCTCATAAGCATTCATTACACACAGGAGGTTACCACATCACAGAGCCATGGCACACACGGATGCCAACGCAGACTGATAAACCCATTTCTATACTCACAAACACAAGTATATGAATAATTTAAAAATTAACACGATACAGTTACATACAAAGCATATAGATTTTGAAATTGGGAGGGAAGGAAAACGTACATATACTGTGTTGTTCTATGTATGCATCTCATCTAATGAACATACCAGGTCATCACTGTCACATATATTTTGGGGTGGGGGGTGTTTTATGTGTCGTTAAATTCAACTTTACTTTCATATCAGTAGGATAAAACCACAAATATAGTCTATACAAAATATGTGTCTGCACATAATGTGCATGAAAATGTGCACCTAAAGTATGCCTTAAGCTCACAGAATGTGGCACAGCTGAAGAAGTCTCTGACTGAAGATGCTTATGTTAAACATTACAGACTTCATTCATAATTCCTTGTTTAAACATGTTATTATTAACACAATAAGTAATTTTAACGCCAACCCACCAAACATTTTTGCTTTTAAATACCTGATTCGCTATAATGTTTTCCACATGCTTATGTCCTGGACCAGTGTCATCCCACACTAAAATGTTAAGAACAGACAGGTTTATTTAGTTTGGAAACTTTGCACTGTTTGTGGTTTTGTTGCAAACTGTCATAAAGATCGTTTATAGAAACAAGTTACACTTCTTCTAGGCTGGTTTGTGGCTAATTTCAAAATTTTATTCCAAGAGGCAGGAGAGAGAGGAGAAGGAGGGGAAAGAAAAAGGGGAGAGACAGAGGTCCTGTGGGGGGTGGGAAGTGGGCAAAGGGTGGTGGCTTGTGGCCCGGGCTGACAGAGGTCCATTCATCCTCCATGCTAGAGCAGACACAGAGCTGGCACTGAGGGACACAGCCCATAAATCAGAGACCATCGCACCCTGCTGTCACACAGCACCACACACAAAAACACAGTGGAACACTCAAACACAGGCGGTGCACAAGTCACTTTATACACAAATACAGCCAAGTACATGCACATGTTATATGTACACACCCGAGGAGGACAAACACTCACTCATGCTGCCAGACACATTATTCTTCATGTGCAAAGGTTTCACTTACCATTACCTCATTGTGCTCCATTCTCGGTGTATTTTCCCAGTGTATTTTATACTTCATGTCCTCCTACTGGCTCATGTTTACACCTAAATTAGATAATTCTACTTCGTATGCTCTGTCTTCCTCACCTTCTTATAAAAGCTGCCCTGCATCCTCTCCTCTGCCCCCTCCATCTTTCATGCCCCATATCTCCTCTTACTCTTTGTTTTGGTTCTGTGGGTCTGATAGAGGATGCACTCTAGCAGGCTAATGATTGCCTTGGCTGGGGGGTTATTGATCACAGCCATGATTGATCTGAGGATCCCTCTGATTATTGGGTCATTAATCAGTCCTGGATTACCCTATCAATGGAGCTGCCACTGACTGGCCCAAACTGAAGATGGATGACTGGTGGTGCCGGGAAGAGAGGAGAAGAGAACAGGGAGGAGAAATGCAGGGAAAGAGAGAAGATGAGATCAGATATGAGAAAGTAGGTGTTAGAGAAGATCAGAGGGGAGGGATAGGATTTAGTGTGATAAAAAAAAGGAGTCTGGCCCAAAATACCTAAAAGCTCACATTATGTTGTACACATTGTTATTGTGTTCTTACCAAATGATTGTGGGTGTGCTTCTCTGTAAAGAGTCAATCTATTTATCCATTCTGACATTCTCTGTGGAATCAAAAAGAAGTTCAAATCAGACTTTGTTTTTTATCAGTATTACTATGAAGGGGTACTAATAACAGTAAAAAAAACACCTGTTTTATGTTTAGGAGCAGTCCCTAATGCTACTATACTCCTTATACTGACCTCAAACTTATTTTCAAACACAAAAGAAAAGAAAACAACCAGAGCATGGCTTCATTTCACACTGAAAAAAAAGGATAGATTTTCATTTCTGAGACCTTTACAAATAATGGTGGAAACACTATAACTTTAAATGGCTTCAGTACTACCACACAGAAACAACTCCCTACTTTACATGGGCTTACGTTCAAGGAATTACATGTATTTGCCAATGAACACAAGATTGGCACTGCTCCCTGAACGGGCAACGCATCCATCAGCATAGATAAACATCCTTTGTTGCAAGTCTGGTACATTTTTAAGTTGTGTAAAATTATTTCCTCATTTCATCAATTTAAGATATTGACAGACTGCTGTAGCTAGCTCTGCTTGGAAATCCATTGTTGATGTGAGATTCAGGTCCAGCTAAAACTTTCTCTGAAGAGGAATTTGAGAAAAAGATGACTGGATGAAGAATGAACAAGTGTGACCCTTCTGTCCAAATATTTGTAAGAAATGGTTTTCATCCTCTCTTAGGAAAAGAACTAACATATTAGGCTGCCAGCTTTTGTACGTAGAAAGAAACTAAAGTAGGCATTGTCCCAAAAAGGTGTATGCTTTGTCATTCCAAAAGAACAAAACTCTATATTAAAAATCAGTAAATTTGTGTACATTCTTGCGTGTACCTTTTTAAAAATACCCTCAAAATGATTAATGACAACAAAAAGAAGAAGGCGAGAATATCAAAGATGGCAAATGAAAGCATTTATCTCTGCTATACTGATTAAATTAACTAATTTAATCAGTATAAAAACCTGTAATTAAATATTATAGAATATTTTTATAAAGCTTTGTATATAACAGTTACCTGTAAAGTTAAACAAAATTCTAAATAATTACTTTAATGGTCTTTTTTGTACCCTACATAGTGCTCACTTGACAGATGTACCGTAAACAAAACCCATATTCTTTGATCCAGGTTATTTTTTTGCCTGCATGTAAGTTAGTGATGCAATTCATTTCAGTTTTGACCATCAGTAGTACTTTTTAGCACCTGAGTCAAAATATTACCTAAATTACTTGTTTTATTATTATTATTCTGTTTATAAACTTCAGACCACACTGAAATTTTTCTCCTTTGTAGAGACACATATGAAGTGCTACAAACTGCTGCAAACACCACAAACAATGTTAAATTACTGTCCACTCTGGTTGATTGATGGGGAAGATTGTTGTCTGCCAGTATGCACATTTGTCTTATTACAAAATTTTAGCAATATCTTTTTCTGAATTAATGCACATGTATTTTTTTTTTCTTCGCAAAGTCAATTTGAAGACACAACAAATGGTTTGAAATAATCACATTTGCCTACTGCTGGAGAAATTTACATCAGGCAAGTGGGCACATAACACAATTCAGCATGGGGACAATTGAATGCACAGAAAAAGAAAAAGAAAAAAAACAATCCCAAAAACTGGAGAATTAGGCAACTAGTATCTAACTAAAACTGTGAACAACATACTTCTTGGATAGCAACAGGTTGTGCAGGAACAAGATGGATCTGTTACGCCTCAGGTTACACATGCACAAGTCTGAACAGAGAAAAAAACAGCCTCACAGCTGAAGTTGAACCAGAAGCAAAAATGTTTGTGGGATAAATCCACTAAAGAATGGCTTAAAAGGGAGAACTGGGTTGTTATGGGACTTACTAGTCAAATCCAAGATTTGAAACTGGCAGTGAATTAGAACAAAAACAATGTTATATTTTGAGGGAATTTTGCATGTCAGAGTGGTGAAAATTTACAGCAAGATGAGGTTAGACTGGTGGACAGTGGTGCAAAACACTTCCAAGACATTATTTTTGTTGTGGAGTGCAAGTTAGGCTTTTCAGTCCAGTGGTGCATCTGTTTGTTTCATTAAGAAATATGAAATTTCTTAATTATTATGTCCAGCATCACTAATTAAAAGAGGACAGTGTTCTTTTGTTTTTTCTGTGTGGGATGGGTCACATGAATCTTGCACTCTTACTGAAAAACATTGCTTCACATGTAAAAAAGATTTAGGTTTAGGATGTTTTAAATTGTTTGAGACATTTAACTCGGACTCTTTTACTAACAATGCAAAACAAATGAGAAAAGTGTGAGATGAACTGAAGCCTTATGGAGCTTTCTAATTCACAGTATCACCAAAGCATCTACCAAACCACCACGATGCCTGCTGTCATCATTGAGCATTTGTGGTGAGAGCAGATATATCTTGTTTTCCAGGTGAGCCGTGGGAATCAGAATTAGTCATGTGTTTACAATCAAACTATGTAAAATGAGGGAGTTACTGTCTTTGCTTAATACACATTACAGGTGTTCCTTTATCGATGTTCAGCATTATCTTGCATCTCTCTTTTCAGTCAAGAGTAATTTGAAATATTCCTCTTCCTGGTTCTCTTACAGTAAAGACTCATTATTGTCATTCCACCCACATGAAAAGACAGATTATCTGATTAACTGTGTGACAGAAATGCTTAAAAGCAGTCACATACTATTCAAGAAAACACAAACACACATTTAGTTAGGCCCTTAAACCTCTTAGCTCCCCCATGAGGATTTCTTCCCAGCAAAGTGTACCATGGGAAAGTGTCTATGTCCACTTGTGGTGAACCGGCTGAATGTGAGACCGTACAATTATGCACAGTCTACATATCTGTGGTGGCTTGTAGTCCATCATTACTGTTGTCTTGATCTGTCTGTTATTGCTAAACACATGAACTAACATATGCAATAGCTTTGCTAAGAGGACACAGCTGAATGTCCTGTGTTAGGAATGTTCAAGGAATACTCCAAGGATTTTGGTCAACAGGCAACAGCAGTTTAATCATCAATGGATCCTCTATATAGCACTGAAGAGCTGATGAGAAAATTACCCTCTTGATTTATTCCCTGAACATTTTCCAGATGAGTTTATGGTCCTAATTGCTAGTTTCAAGTCTTTTTCAATATAACATGATGCTCATTTTGTGAATTATGGTCCCATTTAGAGTAAAATAGATTATTAAACAGGGTATTATTTCAGATATGGCTACCCTGTGATTGACCAGTCACTAAAGCACAAATGAGCATGAGATCCTCAGATTTTCTCATCAAATCCAACCCCCGTTCATAAAACCAAGATACCAACCACTAAAATGCCAAATGCGATACTTCACAAACCAAATGGGAGGTCTGAACTATGACTTTTTATACTCAGTCTGTGCTGAAAATTAGTTTGCTAAGTAATAGCTCAAATAGGTTATTTACCTTAGAAACAAATTTTAACATCTTTTACAAAAATCACTCGACACAAACTGACTCCTAGGCTCTCCTTTTTAAGCTGATTCTACCTTGGAATTAAGGCTAGATTGAAGTGGCTGGCTATGGGCTTATGGTTCCAGTTATTTCGGAATTCCGAGCAGTCAAGAGTAGGTGGCATCATCGTCAGGTAGCTGGCGTTCCAGTTGCACCAAAAATGGAGACCTCCAAAACAGCCAATTTGTGAGTATCTATAAATGCTGTATAAAACAAGAAATTCACAAACCAACTGTGCACTTTAAGAACCCCAGCCAATTTTGGTGATAACGATTAAAGAACCACATTGACGTGATTTTTCATGAACAAGCCCGCCGTAACAACCTAATTATCAACGAAAACAACTCGCTGCTGTTTACACTGAGAACTTAATGGACACAAAATATATTATAAGGAATTTTAATAAAGACAGCAACGGACTACAAGTGGTACTAGGCGCAGGCATCTTGAGTCTCAGAGTCCTCTGAAACTTATGAGTTTGCTGTTGAGAAGAACGAGATCACTTCATCATTTCCAGCAAAAAAATCCCGGGAATTCCGAGTTCCAAGGACAATTGGAGCACTCATTTATTACCATGACTGTAAAAGAGGGTGCGTCAGTAGTTTACTGTTTAACTGAATGTAACGGGGGAAAAAACAGTTATCATACTTGGCTGCCTAATTAAAAATGCATCTAGAAAACCAGACTGGCTAATGGAGGTGAGAAGTTCAGGAAACCATTATAAAAACCAATTGTGTGCTGCTCAGTAGCATGCCATTGTGCATTTACTTAAAAATAAAAAGTTCAATCCAGAAACCTTTTTGAATTTCACATCAAAGATGGACAATGTCCTTGTCAGATCAAACAATGTAAAGAAGCAGCCACTAGTGGAGAATAAAAAAGAATTTGGACAACACCGAAAATTATAGTCGAAGGGACTTTCAGGAAAGAAAATCTGTTGTTGACACAAATTACAAACTATCAATAACTCTAGCTCATACATGTGAGTAGCTATCAAATCTTTCCCTTGAGAAAGTACATAAAGTAGTTTCTCACAAGTATCGATATTGAGTATCAATAACGTTTTATTTAATAATGCCTTTTGTGTCTGATCTGTGCATGACCCTTCATGGTCCTTGTCCCCTACTGAGAGACAAACAGATATTGGGCCCATTATAGATGAATGCCAGACTGTGATTGATAACCTGATGAGATAAATACAGATCAGCCAATGATACCTGTTCTAACAAACACACTCAACACACTATCAATTAATTTATCATGTATTATACAACAGGGCTAAATCCCAGCATCTGGGCTGTAGCTGTGTCTGTAGGTCAGTTTATAGAAAATGTATAGCAAGGATTGGTGGAATGATTTCACTTTCTTCTTTTTTATAATTTCTCTTTTGATTTTACCAAGTGTATTTTATAAGCCTTTACCATGAGTGTTCCGCCTGATGGCGTTGAGTTATAGTTTCTAGTCGGACCCATTTTAGTGACGGACCAGTCCGAGCAACAGGAAATCGTTTACCAGTTGCTTCGTTAAAGAGCTTGGTCAGATCTTTGCCTCTAAGTAATTACACATAAACATTGTGGTTTACAGTGTGATGTATATGTTTTGTTTTAGTGATGCATTTTATGACGTTCGTGACTGCATCAGTTTACCCGAGTTGCACTCACGCTTAAAGCTTCCGTTGTTGACATACCGTTTAATCTGCGCATCTTCGGCGCCAGGCCTCAGCCTTATTGGTAGTTAGTGTGTAGTGTGTTGATGTTGAGAATTGTATGTAATTTGCATTTTATTGTGTAAAAAGGAACACAAGAGATGTTACATTTTTTTATGTTTATTTTCTGTTCATTCTTTCAGTCTTACAGACTTGAATGGAGAAAACTGAGGAAGAAAAGAGAACAAAAGACGAAACATCAATCCTCAACAAGATTCATGGAGTTTCCCTTCTTCATGCCGTTAACTGTCTAGCTGTACAAAGCTGACGTAATACTCCAAGGGCAGAATAATGAGTTTAACACCTGTTACAGTTATTTTTAGTCAGAATGAGTTATTTACACATAATATACATGTAGAGGCCATTCTGAACATTGTAATTTAGATGAGTCATAAAAGCTCTTCATGACTGAAATGAGGACCTTGAACCTTTATGTTAAGCAACAACAGTAGCAGTAGTGATAGTAAAATAGTTAAAGATGGATGCACAAGGGCAGGAAAAATGCTGCTAGAGCAGGTTCTTGCTGATTTAATTTTAAACTTTATGTTAGGATCTGTACTTTTTTCCTGTGTTTTTTCTTGTTCTCCCTCCTGCTCCTGCCATCCCTTGGGTGTGGCTACCTGGTGCTGCCTTTTTGCCAGTTCCACTCATTTGTGACTGTACTGGTGACTTTAACTTTTTAAGTCTGGGTTGGATCTTTAGTTAACACCAGTTCATCAGCATCCTATATAAAGACCTACAGTAAAATCTTTAAGTTTCATGCTCTGTGAATATTATTTGTCAGAAAATCCCCGCTCTGGAGTGTCTTTCCGGAATTTTCAACAACTTCAATATGGTTCCTTTGCAGTCTGTAATTTCTTAAATGTTAGTCACTGATCTCTTGTCTTTGTTTAAAGGTCCTACCTCTGAAACAAATTCTGACACTTTATGTGTTGCACCTTTAGCATTACTGTTAACCATAATGTCATTGGCCAGTAATTAAACTGGCCCAGTCAATCGGGATTAAACGTAAGATGCTATATCATGCTGTCACTGACTGTGTATAAGAGGTGGATTCAACCAATGTGGCATAACTTGGTGGTTTGTGGAGTGGCTGAAGTCTCAACCTGGGCATCACCATCTTTTTTTAAACTAAAACTAACATAATCATAAGAACAGTGAAGCTGAGGAGATTCTTAAAACCCAACTGCATAAAATCAGTATCTCAAGACCTAACATCAGTTTAACAAAGACATTATTTGATATCTGCTTGGAGGTCTGTGGGGTTTGAGTCTCTTTTGTAGGTCAGTCAACTTTTCAAGGAGCTGTAGTTTTTAGCGCAGAGATGCTGGCTTCATTTCTGCTTCCTGGCTCCACATTAAGGGCTTTCACACAGACACGGTTCTGGCTCTGGAACCGGCTCCGTTGTCAAGTCGCAGGACCTCAGTGCTTTCTGGCAAACCAGCTCATGTTCACACCAGCTTAACCAGAATCAAATGGCTGGACTTTATAGAGAGGAACTAAATCTAAACAACTTGAAGGGTTTTTCCTGAAAGTTGATGGTTAAGTCATCAGCTATAAAAACGATAAAGTGCATCTGTAAAACTTCAGTTAAGCTAGAAAAACCTATTTATATTTAAATTTATATATAAAACTCAACCAAATAACACTAGTAATATATAAACAATTACTCCTGAATATCTTTTATAAAATACAATAAAATAAGAACTATAAAAGTCATAGAAGTGGCTGAGCAGCTCTAGTGGGAGGTTAGGGGGGGGCTACAGAACAGCAGAAACAACTGCTCTTCAGTCTGATTGTACGGGATTGGATTGTTCTGAGGCGTTTGCTCTAAAAAAGGTGGAAATTTTTGGCTTTGCCCAAAGCATTAGAAATGCAGCGATGTGGCGTTTGAATCCAATCTATGCCCGCCTATAATGTATGAAACTGCCAGCTGGCACTTGGCCAGTGTGAAAGCCCTAAATGAGGCAGAAATTTGTGGCTTTAATTGAAATGTCTTGACAGAAATAATGTAGATTGTCCAGAAACTTGTCACTAATGAACATATCTTTTGTGGATTCATTTAGATGACTTTAATCAAATAATAATTAAGTGCAAACATATGGGAGGCCTTTGAGATTTGAGGTAGTCACTATTCATGCACAAACACTCCACAACACTGCTCTTACTGTGCTGCTGACCACTGAGCCCTCATGTGGGACAGACTGAGTTGTTTTACATATTACTTTTTATTAGTAATATGTTTATTATATTACATATCAAATTACATATAATTTCAAAATAAGACCAAATTAAAGAGTGGGACAACATGTATTGTTCTGTTTATGAGTCCATGTGTCCTGGTCTTGAGATTCAGATCAAGATAAGAAATCTTGAGAGTTGTCTCAGACTTCACATTCTCTTTTAATCATACGCAAAACTAAGCAAAGAAATATATAATTTCAATTTTACCCTCCAACTTTTGATTAAGTCCTTTGTGTGTACAACTTGAAATACAATGCCAAAAAGCTCTGTGCTACTTGCTTATGTTGCCTTTCCAAGTGTGTGTGTGTGTGTGTGTGTGTGTTTGATGAGACACTCCTTGTACTGCTCACTAAGATTACATTTCAAAAGGATCAAAAATACACCAGACAGTCCTGCAAGGATAATCAATCACCACACTCAAGATGTGTGCACATCTGTGTGAGTAAGCGGTTGTGTGTTAAAGAAAGAGAGAAAGAGAGTGAGTGAAACAGAGGAACTGATAGAGACAGACCAAAAGACAGGGTGAGGGAGTGGGAAGTATAGCCAAGGCGTGGGGAAAGCTGCGGGGAGAAGCTAAAATACATACAAATAGTTGGGAATGTGGCCTGCGTCTATATGTCTGCACTGGGGAATTGGAGTCATAAATCAAACAGCCTGTCAGAAGTGGTGGTGGGGTTTGTTAGAAAACATGAAGAGGGGGCGTAGGGATGGAAGGAGAGAGCAAGCGGGGTAGAGCCTCAGAGTCATTCACACACTGCATCACACTCTCAGCCCGAATGCAATTTCCCCTGAACGTCAGGCAGAGATGCGAGGTGAGAAAGATAAGAAAAGCGAGTATGCGTATGTGTGTGTGTCTGTCCTCATCTCTGTCCCCGACCCCGGGACATGAGACACAGGCCCAATTCTCATTATGTCGACATGATAGAATTTGCTCTCTGTGTAACCTCATTATCCGCACTGTTAGATAAGGTGCTGTAATTGCTCACAACAACAGCCACACCAAGATGCCTGTTTTAGCGTGTTTGTCCACACTGTGTGAAAGTATGAGTTTAGAGGCTTGTGTTAGATTGCTTTTTACCAGGCTGCCATCGTGTTGACCAGTGATATCACTATTTTGATATTTACATCAAAGAAGTGACAAATAGTGTTCAAAGTATCAGTTTAGTTTACTTACTTTCTAAGCTTCAAATATTACTATACTTGCACAATAACATTGCTCAAATTAGAAACAAACATATTTCTCATTACCAAAACTTACACATTAAAAAAATTGTAAAACTACTGCATTTCAAGACCCCAGAAAATGTTAAATTCTTTTCTTTTGCAGATTGAAACATGCTTATGTTTTACATTAAAAGAAACTAAGGTCTTATTAGACTTAGACTTCGATTGGTGTTGCAACTCTCAGCCTGTCCGAGTTTATATTCCTATCCTCTTCAGAGGCAACACTGCATAAAGATTTACTGAAGGAGAAGATAAACAACACTGAAGAAAACTTGCTCATATATTGGTTATTGCAGGACAACGTCTGTTTCCACCCTATCAGATCAAACCTGGGAGCTGCATCAACTCCTAACGATCTTGGGTTGACCATATTTCTATCAGAAATTATATCGCGTTTGGCCGTGAAGCATTTCTTCCAGCCAGATATTGCATAGCTCCCAATGTTTTGTTTGTGTTTTTACGCACAATGCCCTACATTAAACCCACAATGCCCTTTACATTGTAGTCTGCTTCCTGGTTTCTTGAAGTGGACTGAGAACTACAATTGTAGGCAGACCAGAGTTCACTTATTTGATCCACATCAGAGTTTGTTTGTGCATTCACATCTTCCCAAAAGAACCAGACTTTCCAAGCAAACAAACTAGGATTCGAATCAGAAGGGCTGGTGTGAATGCAACCTTAGTCAAATTAACCTTCAAATAACTTCTTCCCCTCCTTGCCAGAAGAGGCATTGCGTCAAGAATTACTCAATGAAATAAAACACAATGAGCAAGAAAACTTGCTCATCATTTAGTGAAGGTACAGGCGCTTCCATTTCCGCCACATAAATGGTAAATGGTCTGTATTTATATAGCTCTTTACTGTACCTGGAATGGATTAGGGTTAGGGTTAGCGCTTTGCATTATACATCACATTCACACACACATTCACACACTGATGACGGAAGCTATGATGCAAGGAGCTAACCGCAACCCATCAGGAGCAACTTGGGGTTCAGTGTCTTGCTCAGGGACACGTTGACATGAGTTTGACAGGCTCGACAGGCTTGACAGGATTGAACTGGCACCCCTCAGGCTACAAGATGACCACTCTACCCACTGAGCCACGCTGCCCCTAAAACTGAACATAAGTTCCTTCCTGCATTCACTCCTTATGCTCAACAACTGCAGGAATTGGCTCAACAGGGTGTGAGTTGAGTAAATGACACAAAAGAAATAAAGCATTTCCATGACAAAGGTTTTGTCCAAAATAATAACAAATCTGTATTTATAGGTTTGCATCACATCACCTGATCACTTCCCTATACCAAACTGGCAAAACAAAGAACGTGACCACCTCACAATTTCTGAGCCTGTAATATGTAATATGACTAATATGTTGTTTTTTTATTGATAAATTCATATTGCAAATACCTATTACATGTTTTATTGTGAGGCTGGTCTACCTCTCAGAAGGTGAACTTCATACAAATCTTCAAACCAGAGCAAATATATTCAAAGAATCAAACCAACTACTACAACTTCTCTTTTTAATTTTATCTAGACAAACATGTGGAATAACATTTATAGTGTCAGGATGGGCAATGTTGGTCCTCGAGGGCCGTTGTACTACAGGTTTTAGATGTTCTCCTGGTTCAACATACTCTATACGATGTGCAGAACTTGACAATGGTTGGATGAATCAGGTGTGTTGAAACCAGGGACATCTAAAACCAGCAGGACAGTGACCCTCGAGGACCAGGGTTGTCCATACCTGGGCTAGACTAAAATATGTCAAAACCTTTATAATGGGTTGCCATTGGAATGTTGGAGAGATATTCATTCACTGCAGAGAATGAATTCTAATAGTTTTCCTAATGATTTTTCTTTTTAGCTCCCCAAGCAGGTTAAAACTTTAAAACCCTTTTTCAACCAACTCCTAACTACTCCTTACTACTCCTAACTACTTACAACTCTAACTTGACCTTACAGTCAAACTAATTTTTCATATATTTAAATCAATTTTTAAAAATTTGATTTTTTTTTTTATTCTCTTCATAATACAAAACCAACTGTAAAATATGTACTTCAATATTGCACTGAGCATAAATGTGTGCTAAAAGTAGAGCACAGAGGGAAATCCTTAAACACTCACTTCTTGGGAGATTTTTTATTTGACAAATAATCAACTGCAGTTAAAATAACCTGTGGGCTTTTTCATCTTCAGTGATCTAAGAAAAATATGTCTTGGAAGTTACTTTTATTGCATTTAATTCTGTCCAAAAGGTGTATGTTTCAGTTTGAAGCTTAGTTTTATGCCAGTAGTCCTAAATCATTTGGCTGTGCTCTTTTTTTTATGGAATTCACATTAAACCAAAGAGCTTTTCATTTCCTAACCAGTCCTTTTGTTTTTATTGGGTCACTGGAATTGAGTCTGTGTTAAACTGCAACTCAATTTTCCACAAGTTTGCACAGTATCAACTTGTAGTAGTCGGCCTGACAGACATTCATTTTCACTGTTAATATCCAGTCCAACATCAAGTAGAGAAACAGCTGAAAAGTAGAGTAAAACCACCAATGTTGAGAACAGGAAATATGTTGTATCCAGCAGGCAAATCAATTATTCCACATTTAAATTAGAGAAGCATTCATTATGAAAAGCTGGTTAACAAACAGTCCTCTGTGTCTGTTATTTTAAAGTAAGTTATTGTTATTGTCTGTGGGTTTGTTTTGTTCCTTGTTCTTTTGTTTTAGCGTTAAACCTGTTATTTGGAGTTTCTTGTCCTGTATTCTCATTTCTTTGTTTCTGTTTTATATTGTATTGGTTTACCTTTTCACCTTAGTCTGCTTTACTTCCTGATTAATTTAAAGAGCCTGTTCCCTTTGTATTCTGTTTAGTATTGCTTCATACCCTTTGTTGCAGACCAGGTTTCTGTTGCTAATTACCTTACATGTTGCTCATTTGTGTTTAATTCCTTAGCATTTTATAATAGATTGACATCATTTGCTTGTGTGTATTGGTACCTCCATCCTGCCTGTCACCTTTTATGTTTCTTTGGATTTCTGGACTGTCTGCCAGAGGGTTGGGCTGCCCTAGGTGTCCTAAGGGCCAATCAACTCCAGGATAAGTACTAGAATCTGTAGAGGAGCCGCCAGTCCTGATCCAGGTTTCTACTATGTTTTTTTTTTTTTTTTGGTGACAAACTACTTTACATTACTGTGTAATATATCATGTAAGTCTATTAAATGTAAGTCCATTATGACAGAGTGTGATTGAAATGTGCAGGACAAGCACAAACATTTTCCCTTGACCTCAGACCACAGGGTGGGCTCATGGGAAGTACAGACATCCCAGATCAGTGTTTTTCTTCTACACCACCTATTCAGCTGAAATCAAAAGCTCCAAATGTATCATTCTAGTAAGAATAGCAACTTTGTGGTGCACACTG
Source organism: Melanotaenia boesemani (assembly GCF_017639745.1). Taxonomy (NCBI): domain Eukaryota; kingdom Metazoa; phylum Chordata; class Actinopteri; order Atheriniformes; family Melanotaeniidae; genus Melanotaenia; species Melanotaenia boesemani. The sequence goes on from NC_055692.1 coordinate 29,357,415, forward strand.
TTGAAACTAAGAAGTATAAAGTACATGTGCGTCTTTATGCATTGGTTCGACCACCCACTGCACACCTCTTTGAATGTCTCTTGCTAACTTTTTGCCAAAAGCAGCATGGAAAAGCCAGCTTTATGAGCATGTGGGCAGCAAATGAGAAGAAGGGAAATGTAGATGATTTGTAGGGAGGCCATAATGGAGACAGATGATCTGGCTTTGGGTCCGTCTTCTGTTGAATCAGCTCTTCCACCCAGAAAAAGAGTGTTCCTACTTTGGCCTGGCTCTCTCTTAGTTATTTCTGTTTTCATGCTGCTTGTCTTGTAGACCTCCACTTATTTTAATTTTACTTCCATCTCTGAAGATACTGAGCATGGTCTGTTTGCAGACGTTAAATTTAGTCAGACATTTAGGAAACTGGAAGGCCTACAGCACTGCCAAACCTATTGTCTCTTATGGAAAATGGGGGGAATTTTTACAGAGTAGGAGGCAAAGCTGTCTGTGGGCTATCATGTCTGTTTTAGAAGCAATGACTTCAGCGTGGTCGTTCTACCATAAAGACCCATTGTTTAGAATGCTGCACACATGGCTGTCCTACTGTTAAGTTCCTCTGTCTCTACAGTGTAACAGGACAATGTCCACAATAAATGGCCATTGTCCTGTTGCTTACTTTTCTGACCTTTGACCCTAATGACTCAGTTTCACTGGGCAGCCAGATGTATTTTTTCATTTCATTTTCAGATGGACTTTGTGTAAATTGTCGTTGTACTGTATTTTTATATGCACCCTGGATATTATCACTTCCTGTTTTATGTTATAGTTTTGCTTCCTTTCCTTGTTTCCCACCTGGCTTCAGTCACTAACTACCACTCACCTGTTTTGCATTTGGACCACAACATAACTGCATTCTGCTCTTCTCAGCTCCTACAGATGTACATCTCTAAATTTTACTGTTCTACTCTCACTTGAAGGCAGTAATCAGAAATATGTGCAACTATCTGAGCTGTGGGATGTTCTTGGTTTTTGTTGGTGCTTTAGCTTTGCACTGCTGTAGAAAACCCTTTTTCTGCTTCTCTGATCTGTTTTGTATCAGAGTTTTACTAAGTGGAATGAAGACTGTTTTTCAAGCTAAATTTCAGCAAGTCGGAATTCAACCAGCACATACTGTCAGCTCTGAGGGATGCGTTCTTAGGTTTTTAGGAGAGCTGGACATGTGTCCATCTACACTGAACAAAAGTCTGTCTGAGGCTGAGAGCACTGCAAACAGGTACATCCATAAAGGTATGAAAAAATTTGTGTCATAAACTCTACCTGAATACATTCTGCCAGGCTTTTAAATTGTTGCATCATTGCATTTCCCTTTTTCTTTTTTTTAGCTATTTTTGTGCTTTGAGCTTTCTATTTAAAAACTTGCTTATCTGTGTTGATAATAAATAAGGCAGGAAATATATTTTTTTTCTTCTATAAGTTGCATTTTGCTTATTTGGTAAGTTTATAGTGTTAAGTAGTTGAGAATATGTTACGTTATGTGCTAACTGCTTAATATTTTTTTGTTTTAACTATTGATGTTGTTAAGTGAAATCATTTTCTGGAGCAGCTGTGGCTTCACAGCTTGTCCTTTAATCAAATAGTAAGTAGTTAGCTGATCTCTGACCCCGATACATGAGTTGTTGGTCCATATGGTGTGGCAACCCTCTTCATTCACACAATCAAGCTTGTTACACTGCGCAGACTTGAGCTGTGAAAATCTAAAATGTTTACAATTAGACGTGTTTACAAGGACACAATGACAAGTATCAGAATAGAAATGCTTCATATAAACATGTAAAGGATTCTGATCATATCAAATTTTTCTGATCAACATTTTATTCCAATCTAAAAGGCTGGGTTAATGCTGACTATTGTTGCGATGAACATACATGAAAATGCATATTTTCGAAATTTGGGTGGAAATTAGATCGTTAGAGAGAGATAGATAAATACTTTATTGATCCCAAAAGCAATTTGGTAACTTTTGGTAAATTATCCTTACCGTTACCTCAGCCGTACATCAACATACTGTCAACCTGCACTTTACATCACGGCTTGTATCGCATTGTTTATTTCATCTAATAAATTTACTGCTAGTGGGAGACATGCGGGACCAGAACAGATAGAATGCTCAAGATTTTAAAAGAATTTAACATTATAAAAAGTTTAAGTCAATAAATACACGCATGCAGCTGTATTTTCTTCAGCTGTCTCTGGAAAGTCAGGCAATATTTGTCAAAATGATTAAATCCTTTCAAACGAGATGAATATAAAACACATGTCATAATTAGATCTTTTTCAGCATCCGTGTCATCAGTTCAGGTCTGATTGAATTTGTAGCACTGAGAAAATTTTTTTGCATTTAAACACTTTGAGAAATCAAATTTTGCCTTTGTGCTGTATTGTCATTTCAACTGTTGTCTGTGTGCAGGGTGGGGTCATCTGTGGGGGAAAAATGGTTAAGATCATCTTTTGTTGACCTAATAAATAGTTGTCCCAACCAGATCGCCTCAGATTTACTTTGCTAGTGAACAAAAACCCTGATTAAGAGCTCACTATATCTGTGGTGTTACATCTGACGAAGAAGAAGAAGAAGAAAGCATCAGACGTCTGCAAAGTACTTGGCTTTCACTCACTGAGAAGAGAAAGACATGCGAGTATTTGGACACAGCCGAGTAGATTCATCATTGTGACTGACAATCGGACAGACCAGCTGCTGTCCTCTGCATGGAGGAAGGGGGACAGGATGAAAGTGGGAGACGAGGATGTGCCTATATTTGTGCGGGGAGTGGTGTGTCTTTTTGTGCATGCCTGCATGTTTGAAATCTGAAGAAAGTCACTGTGTCTCATTCAGCTCTTTGTGAGAGTCCCACATTCTGCAGCTCTTTGTCGATGCCTCATGTAGCAGGGCAGGTTGACAGGCAGTGAATGGTCATCCCTGCTGAGCAATGGCGGCCTGCTGCGCAGAGTCAAACCCTCAGCAGCCCTTATTAGTGTGAGCCACGCACAGACATGACAGCCCTTCGAGTTGCCCATAAATGTGTGTTTATTCTTTTGCTTATTTCTCATCTTTTTATCATTAATCGTTCAGTCCCATTTTGACACTTTTGGAAAAACATTCTCTCATGTGGAATAACTGAACTGAACAGTGGGACAGGGACGCAGGAGGTCTGTGAAAGAATGTGTGAAGCACAGAATGTGTAGGAGAGAGGGCATGTGTTTTTGTGTGTGTGTCGCCACGTCAAATGCCACCCCCACCCTCCTCTACTTCATCCTCCCTCCTTTCCTTTCTAGTCTGACAGTGATTAATGATCCTCAGCTGTCAGGTACATTACTCACTAAGCTCTGTCGCTCTCTTTTTTCTTTTTCTTTTTTTTCCTTTCATTCTCCCTCTTCTTCTGCTTTTACCCTTTTTATCCTTAATCTTGTAAAACCTTTTGAGAAGATATTGTGGTGAATATACAAAATTACCAGAAATAGTGAAGACTTACTCTAACCTTTCTCAAGAGGGAAGGTCAACCAGAAAAGGCCTTTCACAACTGACCCTATGTTAAGAGGAATAATAGCACTAATGAAAGACAAGTAACAGGAATGTGAACCAGAATATATTTGTATGTGTGTGTGTGTGTGTGTGTGTGTGTGTGTGTGTGTGTGTGTGTGTGTGTGTGTGGGTTGTGCATGGGTGTGAGCAAAAATCCTTCTTCATGGGTATGTGTGTGTTTTTACATGTGCGTAAGAGTTCGAGCCCTGACTGTGCCAATGCGAGACGTTTGAAAGAAGCCAGACGGCGAGTGTCAGGCATTACTCTGTCTTTCCTCTGCACCCGCCTCCACCTCACTGCTGCTCCGATGATGGATGACATCGAATAAGAAGTTTCCTCTCTTGGACTGCCGACTGCAGCCGGCTGCTGTCAGAAGAACAGCCATCTGCTTTCCATTGCTGGGGCTTGCGGGGGCCCTCTGGTTTGGGCCTGGGTTTTGGCTACACTGGCAGCACGATGGGGCTATGCAGGCATATACCAACCCATCTATGAAACTGACAAATGAGGCAAAGAAAATATTGTTTATTTTCAACTAAACTGGAAACATGATTAATCTGTCTGGATCTGTCAGTGTGGGAACTCCTATGATTTCAACTCTGGAAACATTATATTCATGTTAGTGTAAATTTACAACATCCAGAAGTTTGGGAAGAAAATGACAAATGACCTTTCATCTGGAAAACAAAGAAACATTTAGTGTGGACTCTGTAATGTATTAATGCAGTCTACAAAAGAGATAAAGATTATTTGCATTCTGGGAACATCATTATTAACAAACTGTTAGTTCATTTTATTTATTTTGAGAACTTTTAAGTACAAGGAGAAAATGTTGAGTCAACTATTTATGAGTTGGCTTTAAATACTGTCATGCTAAATTTAATTGGGCTGAATTGAATTGGAATAAATTTAATTAATTTGAGTTAATTGGATTAGATTGCAATGAGTCAATTTAACTGGATTTGATCTGAAATTGTTTTATTTCTCTGTATAGACTAATCTGGCAGCCATTTTATGTGCAGCGCTGCCATTACTGAGGGGGCGAGTCCTAATTACCTCGTATCTGCCGGCATGAATATCTGGACTGATGACGTTAGACAGCAGTCACATTTACTGATAAGTGTATCTTATCTGGAGAACTAAAAGTTATTCTGTTTCCTAAACATCAGTAAATCAATGTAAACTATGATTGATCCAACAGAATCAGCTTTTGATAAATGACAATCCGCACTGGATCGAAAAAAGCAAATTCTTGTTATAAGTTATTAAATGTTGGTAAAAAAAAATAGTTTAGAACTTTTGCAAAGTGTGTTAATTTTTTTATTTTGTCAGATATTTGTATGTGTACGTGATCTGTTTGTGTTACTGACTAAATTTTTTCATTTTCTGGTCACAACGTTGCCCTGATCAACACATGTAACGTTACATTACGCAATATCTCCCAACATTAGTCATTTACTCACAGCAGCCCCTTGTCTCTTAGTCCATTAGCATTAATTAGCCTAATAAACGCAAAGAAAATAATTCGGTTCTCAACTGTTCTTCTTTGACATGCAGAGGAAAGCCACCTCAGTAACGGCCAGGGGTCTACTTTTGCTGTTTGCCTGGACTAGTCTGGTGCTCTGGAGTAGTTTTTGGTGTGAACTGAGTCTATATAAATAAACTGAATTGAATAGATATCCAAGCTCATTTAAAACCACAACTTGAATTCAATAGATTCAGAGTTTTCAACCATTTTAAAGACAGCGTAAGAATTCTGTAAAAAAAAAAAAAGACAAAATAAGTAAGTTATGTTAATTATGTGGGGTTTCTTTTAGTTTGTAGTTGAATGAAAAATTCATTTCACCCAGTGCTTACCTTTCCTGGAAACAAAATTTTAAATTAAGAAGAACAGAAACATATTTCTGCTAATGTGCAAATAAAATGGAAAATATTGAAATTTGAAGACCTGTTAAAATTCAAGATTCTTCAAGTTAAAAATGAACAATTGCCTAACAGTATCCAAAAGCTTTTCCAGCTAAGGGAGAGTAAATTCAACCTGAGAGGAACATACATGTTCAAAAATCCAGCTGTGAGAACAAACGCCAAACTTCACTGTATTTCCACAACTCTGGAACAGCTGTAGTGAGGATATAAAAACATGTCAATCAATGGGAAAATTCAAACTAAAGATAAAAGATGAGATAATTAAAGGATATGAAGCTAATAATGATATCTGTTGAAAGCTATGTTTATTGTATATTATGATTAATTGTGTGTGGTAACATTGTGTGTTGTGTAAGTGATATTGTTAAAGGACAAAATGTGTAATATTATTTGGAGATGCTGTGAAAGTGTCAGTCTTTAAGTTGTTAAAAAAAGGTTTTGGACTAGATAAGTGCTGAACTTCTTCCAAAACAATTTTCAAACTCTGAAAGCTTCTTTTTGTTGTTTTTTTGTAACAAATATTTACTTTGTTTTAAATTTTTAGTTCGAAAAAAAAAAAAAAAGTTACCATTCCCATAGTTGCACATTGCCATGGGAAAATTTCTCCCAAGTAAATCTTCAGCTCCACAAAAACTATCCATCACATCCCACTCCCTCCATCCTGTACTCCCACACACATCCTCTCCATTCTCTTTTACCTCTTTGTTTCTGACATTTGTATCACCCCCTCTATCCTCCCAGGTCCTCTCCCTTTTATGAGCAAGCATCATTTCTATTTTTAGATATAAGAAATGGAAACACAAGATATTACTGTAATCGCTACTCAGTCAGATGGTTAATGAATGAATTACAAGACCTAGTTGTTTGCAATAAGTCTTAAGATTTTTTAAAGCAGATTGAACTCCTTTTCAGCACGGTCAATAGGCAGTGACAATAAAAGTGTATGTGTGTGTGTGTGTGAAGGGGGGGGGTCAGTAGGTGTGTGTGGGTGACATAACCATGAAAGGAGGGTTTTCATGCAGTTCTTCAACTGCTAATTTCTTGACATCTCTTTATCTCTGTTTATTCTCTTACTGCTCTCCTTTCTTTCTTCCAGTGACACCTGTCCCTCACAAAGATTATCTCTTTTCTCTGTGTGTGTGTGTGTTTGTGTGTGTATGTGTGTGTGTGTGTGTGAATGAGTGAGTGTGCAAATTATCACTTTGTGTGATTATGTGTGTGTGTGTTTTCCTGTGTTCATGTGCTTTCAGTTGAATTTGCAATCAGCCAAACGTGAATCGATCTGCACCTACGGGGAAAGAGGTGGGTGCGGTCATTGATAAGGCAGCAAATGAAGTGATTGGCAGGATCAATGGAGGTCCCAAGGGTACAATGAGCATTTCCACCCATTGGTCTATTAGTAGGTCAGTCTGTCCATCTTAGAAAATGGAAGGATTGGGTGTATCCAGGATGGAGTGAGTGCATAACCAGCTGGCTGCAACCTCTGTGTCTGTTCATTTATCTGTCTGTTTACATGACTCCATGAGTTTTTGTTGTTGTTGTTGTTTTGTGCCATAACATTTCCATCAGCCTCTGCTTGCTTTAACTGCACTGTTTGCCGATTTTTAAAAAAAATTCAAATTCATCTTTGTATTGGTCCAATATTGTGTCAGGAAATCTCTTAGCATATCTATTTATTGCTAATTGTGAAGCTTTATTCTAATTAGTATTGCAACCAGTTTGTTTTTTTATTATTCAAATAGATATTAGAAATCAAATTCCATAAACCAAATTAATTAAATCAAACTGAACTCTGAACTCTGAGTTCAAATGGAATTGGGAGCCTGTGAATCAGAGCTGATTTTAAAAAAGAAATCAGTGAAGACAGCTGTTTTAATTCTCTGGTTGATTGATTTTGGTAGTTCTTACATGAGAATTGAAGGTGACACATCATTGTTTTATAAGCCTGAGTGGGTGTTTTGTTAGTACTGTTTTGCAAAATGGCAACACATCATCACATTTGTTCTCAGAACATAAAGGTGATTCACATTATACTAACATACAGTATACCAACATCAGCTTAGTAGCAATCGCCAGTCGGTAATGACTGATCTTTGGTCTCAGGGAACCCCTTACCATCATTTTCTGACATACACGGAACTGCTGTGCTGTTATGTATTACCAGTTATCTTTCAGTAGTGGTAAATATAGCAAATGGCAATAAGAAACATCATTCTGTAGTGTTTTCTTATTAACTCGGAAAAGCTTGAATGTTTGGCTTTGCAACAGCTCTTGGTGCTTTAAAGACACAAATCTTCATATCATAGTTGTTTGCTGCCGTTTGGGGGCAGATCGGTTGTGTTGGTGCTGCTTTAATCCTTTAACATAATTCACTCTGCTGTGGAAAGGACAGAGGTCAAAGTGGGTAAGGATCTGTTTCATGAGAAGTAAAAAAAAAAAAAAGTCTTGCAATAGTGACAATTGTCCAGAAAATTGTTGTTGTTGTTTTGTTGACACATCTTCCTCTCTCTGAAATTGACTCCTCTTGCTTTATTTTGAGTTTTTTAGACAGCTTTTTGTTAGCCCCACCCATCTCAAGCTAACTTTCAACCAATCAGGTTTTCTGAAGCCAGCATGCTACACGCTACCCACATAAAACTTTATGTTCTTAGGTTATGTCACTAGTTCATCTGCTTTAGTTGAAAACCCAAAATCTTTCACTCTGCGTGGGTTGAGACTGATGCACATGGATGCCTATGTTCCCATAAATAAGCCTAAACACAGACAGCCTTACGCTTCAAAAGTAAGTACGTTAGAAGAGGCTCTGGCCATTCAGGGAGGCCAGATGATGAGTGTGATCACACTCATCTCTAAACACTGAGTTGCCCTCTGGGTCGATTCACTAAGAGCTACTTTTGTTTCGGGGTTTTTTTGTGTTTCTGGTACTTTGGTTGTTGTTGTGAGTAATCTTGTTTTTACTGTCTTGGTTATTTTTTTCAGGTACTCCTGATGATTGTCAGCTTAGTTTACCTGTAAGGAAATTCTCTGTTGTGTTTGTGTACAGGTGTAGAAGTTGGTTGTCTGGTGTCAGGTTGAACGGAAGTGTCGTTGCCTTCTATTGTTGCTACTGCAATGAGGTGACACCATTGTGTTGTGACCTTCATCTCTGGACACTATCTACTGTCTCCTTTTCCATTTTTCTACTTTCCTTTTTACTTCTCTTCATTATTCCCTTTTTATACCCCTTTGGTCAGGTCCAGCTAGATTACATAAATTCCATAATTCTAAAAATAAAAATAAATAAAGTTAGATTGTCACGAGGGGCCTTATACCCATAAAGCTTCCCATGGCAAAGCAAATTTTTTCAGCAAAACACAACAGACAGACCATCATTCTGCTGCTACGATGCTGGACAGGACAAGTAAAAAAGAAAATTTCAGAAAGCCTTGTTGAGCTTTTCCTCTTTGCTATTACTATGCATGATGCAAATGTTATGTTGCCAGCTTGGATGACAGCACATCCAAAAAATGACGTCTTAGAAATACTGCTCTGCATTGATAAACAACACAGCAGGTTTGTGACCAAGTGCCAGTATGTGATGAGCTGGGAGTGAGAATGGTTTGGCAGCTCACAGCATAGCTGCACTTTAAATTATGCACCCAATAAGTGTGAGAAATAAAGCCAGTGATGCAGTTTATTAAAGTGAATTTAAAGACCTGTCTCCAAACTAAGTTAGCACGTTTTGTCCTGTGGTCATTATCATGTCATTTCAGCAGCTCTCTTCTTCTGATTGGTGTACTGATTATTGTTTATTTAACTGATGCTAAAGTTTATGGAAGTTTTAGGTCCCACAGTTTTAGGTACCCATAGAAACAATGGGTGTGTTTATGTACTTTTCTGGTTATAGTGTGTGTACAAGTGCATCCATAATCTAACTTCAGTGTCATAAAGTCTTGTGGCTTTAATCTTGTTTATGGCTGGCTAAACATGACTGTGATGTTTGTTAAAAACCGCAGCTGTCAACACTAACTTGAAGCACAAAACAAACTGTGCTGACTTTTTCTTAATTTAACCAAAAACCACAGTCTGCCTTCTAACCTCAGTCAACAAATTTTAGCAGCCTAGACCTATGATACCATTATGTAACTTGCAGGTCAAACACTAATCACAAAATACTCCCTAATAATGTCCTAAAACGGTGACCAGCCTTTTCCCAACAAGAATGGAAGCATAACGAGCAAACATTTTTGTAGGAGACACAGGGAAAAGAGAAGATTGGCTACATATTAAACTGCATTGGGCTTCTTTTGTCTAGCATTTCAGTAACATACTTGACAATGACATATCCAGAATGAAACTATAATTTATTTAAAATCATTGCAGATTCTGGATAGATGGAATATAAGAAGTCCAGAAATAATAAAAGATAAACTCTCTTTGCCTATTTATTAAATTTTATATCCCCAAGTTTCCTTTAGTCAAAACACCAGAGATCCAGGTTCAACAATAGTCATCCTTCATTCCAGAAGATTCTTTTGCATCAGATAATAGCTTAGTCTTTTGCAGCAGGTCTTGAGTTTCACCTTAAGCAGCAGCCACTTTATGAATATGTATTGCATGTATATAAAGGATTAAGATCTCTCCTTTAGTTCCTCTCCACCTCACCCACTCTGTCTCTCCTCTCAGCTGTTCAAATATTGTCTTTCTATTTATACTGAGCTTGGGGAAATATTTACCCTGGGCCACTGAAGCAGGGTGGATATGAATGGACATCATCTCAGCTTGTCAAATTAGCTGCTGCTCACTGCCTGCTAATGTCTCTGTAATTGGAATGGCTGGCTGTCTAGCCTGCCTGACTGCTGCCTTGGCATGAAAGTCATGTGTAGCTGCCCATCTTGGAGGGTCAAATGCTGCTCAGCAGCCACTGAGGCCACCTTACTATCTACATATTAAAAACATGTAGATGACAGTCAAATCCCCAATGATTTACAACAGCTGCCAATCAAACCTTTGAATCCATGCAAAATACAAACTAGCTGATATGCTGAATGAGTATCTTTAGGTGAGTTTTACATAATAAATTTATATTGACAAATTCTTATATTAATGTACCAAAATGCACTGGAATTATTTAGACAGGAACAAAAGGGTGAATGATGGCTAAATTTTACATACCGGTAACTAAACTTTTGGTTTAACTTTTTCTTTGTAAGGCCAATTTTTTCTGCCTCCTGCTGAAATTTCATACCAAAAAATCTATTAAGTATATATTTACATCTTCAATTGTAGTATATATAATCTTAGTCTCAAAAGAAAGATGAGAAATGTGAAATTATTACAGAAGAAACGTTTCTTGAGATAATTGTTTGTAAAAGCTATGGTGAAACAAAGAGGTATTTCTTTAAGGTATAAAGCCATTAGCAGGAAGCAATATACTAACACATGTATGCCTTCACTTAATGTTATAGACCAATTCCAAAAAAATACCAATTAAATTAGGTCCCATCCAGTCATTCTGAGGTCACTTTGATAATCTCATGGTCTCATGAAAACAAAGCTTTTTATTTTGTGTTACAGTTAAATTATTTTCTTAGAAATCTTTAAATGAAACAAGGAAATCGAAGGTCTTGGAGTCAAAATATTAATACATAAGGACTGAATAAAAACTTGCACATAGCTTTAAAACAACCTCATTTTAATTGACTTGTATTCAGAGAAATAATCATTTAAGATGTGTTTGAAAATGGGTTTGCCAGGGATGAAATTGGAGAAAAATAAGCTCCATGTTTACCCTTTTAGCACCCTCCTTACCTACAAATGTGATGAACGATAAACAGGTCTTGGCTGTGTTGATTTTAATATTGGCTAACAGTAAAAATATGTAGACTCTATTACAATGTGCTTTATTTGTGAGGGGAAAAAAGGGTTTATCCTTCAAGCAAGCCAAAAATCTTAAACACCTGCTAATTAAGGTTTTTGTTGTATTTTGTGTCTTTAAAAGGAAAGACAAAAGACAGAATGGAAGATTATTCTACTGGTAAACACTTATTTAAATGCTCACTGTGAGTCTAAAATTCATGCCAAGTGGGTGTCAAACACACTTACAAAACTCACACCCATGCAAGGTATGAAAACACCCAATAAGAAATAATGAATAATTGAAAAAGTAACTCAATATTTTGCAGGGAAAAAAGAAAACAAGATGAAAAGACAAGAAGGCACCAGCAGGTTTTTACCCTTTTGTTAGCAACGGAAAGGGAGCAGGCAGTAAAACCATCATGGAAGTGGTCAACAGCTGCAAAGAGTGAAGGAGGGAGCTAATGGAGCCACATTTCCCACCATAAAAGGCTCATACTAGGCCAGCAGATGAGCTCAAAAGTGAGAGGACAGGGGTGGAGAAGGGGGGAAGAAAAGCAGCCACGGAGGTGATATTGATCTTCTGCCACAGAGATTGATAGAGCAATAAGGAGCTGAGGAGAGAAGAGATGAGAAGTGGAGTAGCTGAGGTGGAGGAGGAAGTGGAGGACGGCAAGGTGAGGGAAAGATTGCATTGCAGGGTGTGAGAAGAATGGATAGGAGAGGGAGCGAGGAAGAGAGAAGTTGAAGAAAAGATATTAGGACTGAGAAAGTGACTGAGGATGAAAAAGTTGGAGAGAATAGGGGAGCTGATGTTGATAAAGTAGTCTGCAAGTGGCATTATTTGAAAGGTAAAAGATCAGGTGTCCCTTCTTTAATTAGGTCAAGGAGGGGAGAGCAAGGGGCTGAAGGATGAATTAGAGAAGGAAGGGGCGTAGAGACAAAAATAAAGAGATTGGGTTTTATGTGAAGAGGATATGTATGTTAGACTATTTAAGACACTATAAGTTACCTCCTGTTGCTTTAATGACATTATACATGTTCTATAATGAAGTCACCAGGAAAGTGCAGTCACTTCTAACTACAGCTGAGTAAAGACATCAGTGTGTTCCCGGTGTGTATGAATGTGTGTGTGTGTGTGTGTGTGTGTGCTGAGACAGACTTTGTGGGACATTTGAAGCAAAGTATGGCCACTCATCTGCAGTTTCCATGAGTGTGTGTGTGCATGGGTGATGTATGGGGATGAGGCATGGTGAGTGGAAGGCCAGCACAGCCATCTCTCAGGTGCACGGCCTAATGGAGAGTCCTGGCAGACAGCTGGCTGATAGATGGCCTGACTACTGCACAAACACACAAACACAGTCATCAGATAACAGTGCTAATACCTGCCCTCACTCACTGCATGTCCTTCAGCTGCAAGAGAGGAGAAGGAGAGTGAGAAGGTTAACAAAAGAATTAACAATATGTGTGTGTGTGTGTGTGTGTTTCTGCACGTGTATTTTGTGCATTGTGGGTTGTTGGCATGTCTACATGTCTGCCGATATGATCTCAATTTCCTTGTTAGTTTCTCTCTTCAGTTTGTCAGGAGTTATTAACGTCACCAGGGTTCCTTACTTCTTGAACATCACACAGACATACTCATAACCCCATACACACACAATTGTACTAATGCAAGCCCTTATATACAACTATGATCAAGAGCAACCCACACTACTGAACATGCACACTCACACACACATACACAAATACACATGCATCAGCCAGTGAAGCCACATGTGTTTTGCATTGGTGCAGGCCGAAGTACACAGCCAGCCTTCGCTGTTCATTAGCCTCTATTTGAATGAGATGCCTGGAGACATTAAGGTAATGTTACAAGCCTATAAACTATTTAAAGCCCCCCTGAGTGTCGGTGCAGGGGGTGGCAGGGTGGGGTGAGGATGTAGGGGGGCCTGCAGAGGAGGAGATGGTGGAGAGGCTGAGATGAGAGGGCACAGTTTGATATATTTCTCTCTTCTTTGCCTGTATTTTTAAATGGCATACTTTATTTCTACAAAGGTCCTGACAAAAACATCAATGACCATTAGATTTTCCCTTTTTTTAAATTGTAGATGACTCCAGCTTTAGAAACGTTTTCCAATAACACTCAAGAAGTTAGTTAGCAAATACAACAAATTATATCATCAAATATAAATAACATATGGAGGCTGCATGGCCAATTTCTCTGATGTATCATCACATGGTCAATGAGACGATAGCTTTTTGGGATTAGGTTCTTTAACAACGTATTCATATTGTTAAGCTGTACTTTTTCTTCAGCCTCACAAAGTCTATTCCTCTGAGTTCAGTTGTGCAAAAAAACATCAGAACACTGACACACCAGTGAACTTCACTGTTCCACAGGTTTTTCATTACAGTAGATTTAAATGAGCTAATATTGCCATAAAAACTCACAAGAACCTAAAATACATAATAATTCACAGCTGAAGTAGTCCTTCATAAGTCAATTTTTCCTAGGTGCTCGTGTTTGAGTTAAAGCTTCAGTAAAATATTAAATGATTCACACTCCTATAGTGAAGACTGTAGCCTTATAAGATACAATGCTGTTTTGGGATAGGCTAAAGAGCTGAATGAAACATTCTGCAAAATATTTTATTAATACTCGCTTTTTTCTTTGTAAGGCACTAATTATTACGAGGACAGTGGTTCCAGAGCCCAAGCTATGCGTTGAGGTGAGTCCAACTATATCTAGGCAGAACCGCTCAACCTTCCCTGCCAGAGAGGTGACATTTCA